>NC_135500.1:136042835-136272347 GCF_052857255.1 Amblyomma americanum
AAAACTGATAAAGGTTATTACTGAAGGCTGGCTACAAATTTCGTTGCAATCTGGCTCCTAACTGCCATATAGTTAACCAGCTTAGTGATCACTTTATTCTTTTCTGTTGTGCAGTAACGCTATAGTATTAGCAGTATTACTACATACCGCAGAACCGCCTTCCTCCTGCCTCGGAAAGCCCGTTAGAGCGAAAGCACTTTGATGGGTAAACCCGAGCAAGACCTTGCGATGATAGTGAGTTTGTGCCATCTTGCAATGGTTGTGGTTGGGTTCCAGAGAAAGAAACAATTACTGAGCACTTTGTTGACCTAAAGTTGGGCGAGGCGAAAGCCTTTAGCGCGGTGCTGCTGCTGGTATCGCTTATTTTTTCTAGTTACATTCACTATATTTGGTTTTATTTTTATTTTGTTTTTCATTGTTTACTTTCATTCGTTTTAATATTTTTCTGTTTTCATTCTGTTTTATTTTGCTGACCTCATCAGTTGGATTTACAGCTATAGTGTTACACTTTCATGCCAATAATCCCCGCTGGCGAGTCATGAGCCCATAAAGGCTTTCGCCTTAATATTGTCGCGACTGGGAGTCAATAGGCTATCGACGCAGCCAAGCACACCCAATGTCAAACTGCAACACACACTAGCGCTTCTTCTTCTTCTCCTTAGTAAGCATGGCACACACCCATGCAGAGGGATTGGCCAAGGTTCAGTAGATAATCCCAGTGAGGTATTTGCGCGGGGAAAAATAGGCGTGAGAAGACTGAATCAAGATAAAAATTGGAAAAGTCAAATGAAGCAGGGCAGAATGTTGGGATTGTTAGTATGGCATGTTAAAGAAGAAAATACCAGCCAAAAAAAGACGAAAACACCAGGAGAGAACAACACAGGACAACGGCTGGACTAGAGTCACTAAATACTTAGAGTACCGTCACTGCAGCACGGCGGTAAGCAGAGGCGGCCATTTTGTTGTTTATCATTGTTGCCAGATTGCCGCTTCGGCGACCTCGCCGCTATCTTTGGCCCGGCCATTTTGTAAACAACGCTGTTAGCCACCCTGCGCTGCGGCGGTGATCGTAGCCGTACGGCATGGAGCCGCTCAGATGCAAACGGTACAGCTGTTGCCTTCAGTTTATGCTTTCGTCGTGCGGAGCTGAATTGCGGCGAGGCGCGGAATCCCTGGTCATTGAGTCGGTCACCGGCAGCACTAGGACTACCACAGTTGCCCGACTGAAAACGCATAAGCCACAAAATGGCAGCCCCCATGAACCGTCGCAGTGTAAACAAATATCACGTGATGCAAACTGACCAATGATCGTGGCGGTGGCACAGAACAATAGGAGAAAAGAGTGCCGGTACTCTAAGTCTTTATTTAGTGACTCTAGGCTGGACAACACAGGACAAAGTCAAATGAATTACCAGGAATAGAATCGAGTACACTAGCACTGTGCTTTGCACATCGTCGTCTTCATCAACTTCCATCTGCGTCGCGAAGACAGAGAATTCTCCGTCTTCATCGTCGTCGTTATCGTTCATGCAATTGTGCTTTCGCACGTTTACATATTTCAGGCAAAAATTCCGGGTCATTTTAAAGAAAAGCAGTTAAGCAGCACGTTCCTTGGATCCATTGTCGGCGGCGTCGTCGCAACCAGCAGAGCGAGCTAGCGCAGCAAGGTGGTTGCCGCGGCAACTAAGTGAGGACGAGGGTTACCGGGAAGGAGGAGAGATGTGGCACGCTCTGTCGGCAGCTGATCCTGCGAAACGCGCCTCTGTCTCTCTGAAATTATTTGCCATAATGTATCAGGAATAGCCTTCATTGATTAAGAGAAAACATTTGACTCAGTGGAAACAGTCATTACGGAATCAGGATGTAGAAGAGTGTTATGTGAAAACACTGGAAGATATCTATAATGATTGTACAACTACCTCGATAGTCCTCTAGCAATAAGATTGCAGCAATTTCAAAATTTTAGCAAGTCAGCAATAAGATTTCAATAAGGAAGGGTATCTGCTTTATCTTATACCAGTACTCACCATGGGGCAGAAACGTGCAGGATCACAAAAAGGGTTCAGCTTAAGTTGAGAACAATGCAACGAGCTACGGAAAAAATTGTCGGTGGTTCAGCTCTGGTTAAACCTGGGGTGACGCGATAGTTACATCTTGCCGAGTGGAACTTTGTCACGTGACGAACCACGTGATCAGCCACGGTGCCGCGCCGCCGGCAGCTGCTCCGCACCACGTGACCAACCCCGTGACAGCGTGGCGGCGCAGTCACGCTGAAGGCTCGAAATGCCACCGTAATGTAGCTATCGCTACAAAAAAAAAAAAATGATAGATGTGACGTTAAGAGACTGGAACCGGGCAGAGTGTGCGAGGGAACAAACGCGTGTTAATGACGTCTTAATCGAAATGAGGAGAAATAAATGGGCTTGGGCAAGGCACGTAATGAGAAAGGCACGATCACTACTCGTTCTTAAGGGTGTCGGAGTGGATCCCAAGAGAAGGCAAGCATAGCAGGGGGCGGCAGAAGTTTCCCTGACTCTGAGCTCCAGCGCAACAGCATCCATCGGGCGGATGAGGCCGCTACCAGCCAAGGACTGCCAGCCAGCCTCTAACCGCGGACGCGCAACTCCCCGTCTCTCAGGCATGCGTACCGGGGGTGGGGAGAAACGACTTTTCTGGTGGAAAATAAAGTTGTTCAATCAATCAAAAGTCGCTCTGCGCTTCCCGCCGCCGCACGGCTTCCGAATGGCGCGAGAAACGGCCCAAACTGGCTGCGCTACAGAGGCAACGGTAATTGTCGCCTATAAATCTCTCATTGCAGTCAGGCACCTAGCGGTAATAGCTAAAACGTTAACTATTAGAATTTGGTTAATCACTTTACAAGTTGACATGATTCTCCTTTTTCTAACGCCCAACAACGCTGGTATACTGCTATGACGCGAAAATGACCCGCCGCAGTGGCTCAATGGTTAGAGCGCTCGACTACTGATCCGGAGCTCCCGCGTTCGAAACCGACCGCGGCGGCTGCGTTTTTATGGAGGCAAAACGCTAAGGCACCCGTGTGCTGTGCGATGTCAGTGCACATTAAATATCCCCAGGTGGTCGAAATTATTCCGGAGCCCTCCACTACGGCACCTATTTCTTCCTTTCTTCTTTCACTCCCTCCCTTATTCCTTCCCTTACGGCGCGGTTCGGGTGTCCAACGAGATATGAGAGAGATACTGCGCTATTTCCTTTCCCCAAAAACAAATGATTATTAATATGACGCGAAAATCTTCTAGTTGGCTGACGAAAAAACTTTTTTGTGTTCTTAGGCTGTGTTCTTAGGCTGGTCGAGGCTGTGTTCTTATTTGTATGCGGCTTCTCGGGTCGGTCAGGTCATGGGGTCTTTAATTCTGCTTTGCATTTGGGTTATACTTTCCTCAGACTTGGAGAGTTGGGAGGATTACTTTTATTTCCAAACCGAATATACCAGCGCACGTTCCCAATTCTTACCGGTCTCTCAGCATTAATTCGTCTTTCGGTAAAGTGCTCGAACGTTTTCTGTGTAATAGGCTCTATTACTTCCTGTTCCAGAATAATCTACTGCACAGAAATCAATATGGTTTCACGCATGGCCGTAGTTCTGTTCAGGCTCTCTATCGTTTGCGGGAGTCATTATGTACATATAAACAACAAAATCATCCTGTTTTTCTCATTTCTCTGGACTTGAGAGGTGCATTTGATAGTGTTTGGCACCTTTTGGTTTTAAATTTTTTAAAGACAACATCGTTATCGGTAAATTTATATTCTCTCATGGCTTCTTTCCTAGATAACCGATATTTGACCTATCGATCTCCTTCTTGTACACTTTCTGTGCCTTCTTCTGTCGGCAGTCCGCAAGGTTTGCTTCTTTCATCTTTACTTCGGAACATTTTAATTTATGACCTCTTAAACCTCCCTGTCTCCTCACCTACCCACTTTCAGGCATATGCTGATGACACCATTATCCTTGTTCCTGGAAAGACTAGCCGCGAGTTGTAAACATTGGGTTCAAATGTTTTAACATTAATCCAAAACTGGTGTGCCAAGTATCGTGTTCACTTAAACTTTCAAAAATGTCTTCTTATGTTTTACTTCTAATGGAGTCCCCGCATTGCGCAAACGTCCGCCAACAATACGCCTATACAATTACAGTCTCAAGTGTGAACCCAATATTAAATTATTAGGATTTGTTTCTGACTCCCAACTAAGCTTTATTCCTCATGCTAATGATTTGCAAGCGAAAACTATTGCATCTACGACCAAGCTCCTTAATTGGTTGCATTTCCATTTTCGTGTTTCTCCATCGCATTTGCGCCTAATGTATCATCAGGTTATTATTCCTACAATCACCTATGCCGCACCAGCTTGGTGGTTTCATACTCCGCTTTCCAGACTCAGAGATCGTGTCTTATCGTTGCAACGCATTCCGCTTCTTGCTCTTACTGGTGCCTATACAGTACTACGAGAGCAGTTGCTCTTCATATCCTTGCCATTGTTCTTCCATTGCCTATTTGCTTGGCCAATTATGTGCAGTTTATGCTTTTTACATTACGGCAACCCGTTGTATACAGTAAAAAATTTTATAACCCGTCTGAAATTCAGCCTGTACTTAATCCCTGGTCTGACAATCCATCATTGAAATTGAAATTTTATTTTGCTCAACCTAGTTATCAGGAAGCCTTGACCTTTTCTTGTCAACGCGCGCTGCATATTTACACTGACGGGTCATTCGCTCTTCACTGTGCTGGTGCTGGTTTTGTTGTTCTTAGCTCCGCACGAAATATTTCATACGTTCATCACGTACCCTTAAAACTACCCTCTAGTGCCTACGTCGCCGAGCATTCTGCTGTTTCGTTTGCAATTAATACCCCCCTTCTAGGCCCGTTCATTTCTACACTGATTCTCTATCTCTGCTTTCTGCCCTGTCTTCAGTTCTTTCATTTAACCTGACAATTATTTCCATTAAGAAAGATCTCTGTAGCTTGTCTTCTCTTGTCCCATTTATTTTATTTCATATCCGAGGTCACTCCGGAATTTTTGTAAATTAGTTAGCCGACCAGGCTGCTGACAGTGCTGGGCAATATGGCCCTTTACACACTTCTACCCTTCCGCGCCGTTGCATGCGTCCCCGTTTACACCATCCTTCACTTCTTTTATGGCGAACTTATTGGCAAGAGGATAATGGCGGCACAGAATTATTCAACTGGATCTCCGATACGCTCAATATTCCCTCCATTCGGCGACCTAGGAGTCCTCTTATTACATTACTCAGTGAGCATGGTAGATTTCCTTCCTACTTTCAAAACAAAATTGGCCTATCTTCATCTTCATCTTTTTCATGTGGTACGTTGTGCGACGATGTCAGCCAATACTTCCGGAATTGTTCCCTTACTGCTCCTTTCGTTTCCCGTATGAAGTCTCTCTGCTCGTCTGGCATTACACCGTCTACTTGCCCCTCTCTTTTGAATAACCCTGCTGCTTGTGCTGTTCGGGTTCAAATGGTTCACCTCATAAGCAGAACAATTCCTACACATTCCCGATGTTGTTCCTTCGTCACTATCATTTCTCCTGCACAAGTTCTGCACTGAGAAGCGCTCTGTTTTCCTTTGCTGGACATGGATGCATCTCGCTGTGGCATGACACTGCGTTTGGACCAACTGTACCTGAGAAATTATCTGTGCTGACATTATCTGTGACATTATCTGTGCCTCTGACTGTTCTGTGACTTTTGGTTTTCAGCCTTTTTTGTTTGTTTGCTGTTTTTATTTTCCTGCTTTTCTCTTAAGTTAAGTTTTCTTTTTCGGCGTTTAGGCCCTCTTCTTTATTTGTATTGGTTTTAAGCCCGGTAAAACGTTGCTGGTCCGGGTTCCCTCTTTCATTTATGTTCTTTTTTGTATTTTTTCTGAGAGGACCAATAAAAGGGTAAAAAGGGCCTTATAGCGGCAGCATTGTCATTTCGTAGCGTGTTCGCGTCGGGGCCTAGGACGGGGCTGGGCTGCGCGGCGAGGTAAGTTCGGGTCTGGCGGGCTGAAATTTTCTCGAAGGATTTGGATTGGAAAACATTTATTGTCAGCTTTGAGCCCTATGTGGGCGCTATACTAGACGACCTCGAGCCCGTTGTTCTCGGCGATTTTGTAAGCCCACTCAGTGGCCCGGACTTGTGTCCCGGGGTCTGAGCTGGCCAGTATAGCCTCCCACCGCTCTAGAGAAGGGACTGGTAGTAGGTCCGCTGGTGGCGGCGCCTTTTTGCAGCCCCATAGAATGTGATCGTATCCGGCTATCTCGCCGCATTCTTTGCAAGTTGCATTGTATTGTGTTGGGTACGTGTGAGCTAGTTTTGACGGGCTAAAGTAGGCTCGCGTCTGGAGCCGACGCCACGTTACCTCCTGCCTTTTGTCGAGCTTCTTGTCTGGTGGCGGATATATCCTCCTCTCCAGTTTAAAGTGATTAGTGTAGTCGTGATTGGATATGAATGCATCTCTCGTGAAATTGGGGGACTCAACCTGGCTCACCGCTCGGCTGACATAACCTCGAGCTATACTGTGAGCCAACTCGTTTCCCATGTTCCCCAAGTGTGCCGGCCCCCATATTAGTTCCACCTCTCTTTGGTTCCAGTCCTTATGCCTTAGGATTCGTTCCGTCTCCTTGGAGATCATACCCCTCGCGAAATTGTTTATAAGCGACTTTGGAGTCGCTAATTCGAAGTAATTTTAGTAGCCATGAAAAGAATGACACAGCGTTCATACCCATTGGTTCGATTGTCCCGTGTGCCCGCAATCTCGCCGCCACGTGCATCGGGCGAAAAACGCGCACTAATGAACGAAAAAGAAGCTGGTCGCGTCGCAGCAGAGCGGGTGCAGCGCGCGGCATTCCGAACGTGGCACGCGCCAGCAGCAGCAGCAGCAACGGCAGCAACGGCTCTCGCACCCCAATCGAACAGACCGGACAGCAGCAGCTCATTCGTGCTCTCACTCGGGTACAGCGACCAAAGGACCCAACTGATGCCCGTACCTGCCTACGAAGTGGTCAGAGGCGGGAACGCAATGGCGGCCGACGCCGAATTGAGCTTTTCCTCCAGCAGCACCACGAGGGGCCCCTCCCATTCGGATCCCAAGCGTGATAGCGGCGGCAAGGGCGTTGTCTACCCGCGAAGGCGCCCCGGTTTTCAACGGCTCGACCAGCTTGGCTTCCTCAAGATGTCCGAGCTGCTGGAGATGAGGCGTGCCGCTCAGCGGGCGTTTTCCACAAGGGCCGTGACCGCGGCGGACGCCTCGCAGGCGACGGAACGGCTAGAACCAGGAGCGGGGCCACAGGTATGGGCCGCATGGCGGCGCCGCCGTTGTTTCTCATGAATGTGAAGCAGTGGCCTCTAAATCGAGACATTCATGGAAGCGTCGCAAGCACGCTGCATACTTAGCCACTATACATTATCGCTAATATTTCTACGTCTATAAAGAACTTACCGTGAGATGTGGGTCTGGCTCTTAATATTTTGTCTTCTCGTAGGTCTTCTCAGTCGGCTGAGGTCAACTATGTCCTCTCAAACAATGGGTAGACAGCAGGCATGGAGGTGACACTAGGTCTATGAGATAGCATAGGCATGTGCAGATTGAAGGGCATAGGATAGCATAGGCGTGCCATATTGTTCCTGCTGACCAGAAGACATGATCGGGAGCAACCATCAACTTTTGCCCCCCTACCGCCTTATGTACTGACCTGTTCACGCCTATGGGTAGCAGTAGCAAGTTTTTAGTTTTGTTTTCTTCTCGGTTTGTTGACGGATACAGCAGGGCAGGCCTCAATAATTAGCACACAACTGCATGTTGTATTTGCGCTAACCGCGCTAAAGTGCAGCATTACGAAAAATCATTTTGCAGCTGAGGCCAATAACAGAACGGTGCTTGAGGTGCATTCGTTATTGCGATAGCAGTTGGCTAGGGGAAAGCTCGAAGCATTAGGACTGCCATTTTATAAGTAAATCCAGCAAGAGTGGTGAAAAGGAATTTTTCACAAATCTAGTTTTCCTTGCATCTAGATCGAGTATTTCTCGGAATTCGTGCGCACCGCGCCGAATCTGCAGCGGACATCTGGCGTCAAAGCTTCTTTTATTTTGCCCTCTGTACGGAACTATTGCATCTATTTATTGCAATCGTAAATGACTCCAATAAATTTCAAGAAGAGAAATCAGTCACCCGTCCTCAACCAGCTTCACTTTCGATTTTTAGATGTTTCTCACGACAGCCAGCTCACGCCCACTGAAGGACTGCACCCTTGCTCGGAATTCTGGCACACTGCAAGCATTAGATGAGCTCGAGCACGAATTTATATATTCTACCACCTGTTAACAATATTCGGCGTTCGTTGCTGCTGTACAGTGGCTGCATCGAGCTCGACGGAGAATGCTGAATAGTTCGATATAACGACAATTCGATATATAAAAATGTCAACAGGTAAACTCATCTGTGACCCATAGGAGCGATAGTACATTGCACCCACGTTAGTGGCACGTTTCTTACCGTGACGTGCCGCCTGCCTAACCTGCTCCGCACCGATGCCGCAGCGGACTGTTCTTTCGAACAAGGTACAAACTATCGCAAGATGTGCGATCCTCTTAAGCAGTTCACTGTAAATAGAAATATCGTAGTCATTAAAATTAAAGTGCAGTCCGTTTCCAGAACTTGCTCGGCAGCGAAGCAAGCGAAGTACGTGCGCTAGGCGAGGGCCGTGCCCCACCAGTGTTCAGGTAGTTAAATTCACTAGACCTCATGACAGCACTGTGGCGTAGAAAATAGTGCAGGAGATCGAAGGCCAACTTTAAACACCCCACGTTCACATCTTCACACGGTTTCACAGCGCTAGCGTTGCCGACAGGTGCCCAAGGTCGTGCAGCTGGCGTTTCTCCGCGCGCGAAAAGTATAATCGAAGAGCTTCGTTCGAAGAAGCGGCGCGGCGCGCACTTCGATATATCGAACGATCGCCGAAATTGTAGTCCGATTTACGCACAGACCTTTCTATACTTTTATATTGGATTTTGAAGGTGGTAATCACTGTGTTCGATGTACAGACAATTATTTAAAGCACCCGGATTCGATATATCTGGCCTGGGCTTAACGAGAAAACAAGTTGCTGAATGCTTACTGCGTTATGCTAAATGCGTTATGCGGAATGATGGCTGCAGTCTTCATTAGTCGATGTCCATTGCTCGATGCCCAGGCTCAAGGCGACGGCACCATGCGGAGCTTATTAGCCAGCGTGCTCCCTGAACCGACACCAGGAGCTGGCTTTTACATCTACTGGCTGAACCTGATGAGCGTGCGATGGCGGCTACAGCAGCACGACCTGACAAATGTCCTCAAGCCAGGCTCCGTGCAGAGGCATCGACTGAGCGCCCATGGCCCACTGTCTCTTACGGCTGCTTTGTGTTCCCGCTTTCCCACTCGGAACTGCCGCCGGCTCTGAACTACGGTGCCGCCGGACGCCTCATTGCGGATGAAATCCTCAGAAGTCTCTTCAGGGTCCCTGTAGGACAAGCAACCACCACCCATGTTCCGTCGCTGCGAAAGCCCTGCTGTCGATTCGCCGTCGGAGTGGTCCTCGCACCACGTGGATACCAAGGCTCTTTTGGCCGCCTTAAATGGCTACAGGCCGGGCATCCTCTCAGCATAGCTGAGCCTCTCTCAGGACCGGCTTTTATTCGTGGCCTCCTGTGAGGGGCTCTTTTCCAGCGGCGACTACGTGGATGAGGGGGCGGAGATGCGAGCCGACGCTGCAACGAGCCAGTCATGACGTTGTCGGATTTCACGGCGGTCTTCCAGTGCGATGTTCCTAATCTTCAGCATTAAGTTCAGAACGGACCGCTTCGCACATCCCGTCTCACATCTCTTTTTATTTCTTTTTCTTCGCTTTGGATGTTTTCGCTTATAAGCAGCAATGATGTCTGATTGAGTAAATTAGTGACACCCTATACTGTTCGATGAGTGTTCTTTGCGGGGTGCACGATAAGTGCAGAGAGTGGAGGTTAGAATATGTACCAGGTGTTTCAGGAAAGCCGCCATTAGTTTTTAAATACAGGCTTTGCTTCCGCGGCACAATAATGCTAGGGTTTGCAGACAACAGAAAAGAGCTGAGTGATGTTAATTTGGATGATTTACTATTTTTGCCTATAGCCTCCTCTCGCAAATGTCCCGCGCGCAAAGCAGTGGCCCTCAGCCATGGTACTGCTTGACACAGGTGACCACCCATCTCTCGCATCGGCAGGAGCAGCGACAAGGACTATACAGCAGTGTTGACAGTAACGCGTTACAAGTAACGGCGTTTCCCGTAACTCGTTACTTTTTTTGGTAACTTAGTAACGTACTCGTTACCATTTCGGAACTGTAACGGGTGACGTACTTACGTTAACATTTTTTGGTAACGGGATGTGTCAAGTTACTAGTTTTTGTTCCAATTGTCCCTCACTCTGCCACTTTTTTAGAAAAAAAAGCGCAGAGCACATAAAGTAATGTTTAATAATTGGTTTTGGGGGGAAAGGAAATGGCGCAGTATCTGTCTCATATATCGTTGGACACCTGAACCGCGCCGTAAGGGAAGGGTAAAGGAGGGAGTGAAAGAAGAAAGGATGAGAGAGGTGCCGTAGTGGAGGGCTCCGGAATAATTTCGACCACCTGGGGTTCTTTAACGTGCACTGACATCGCACAGCACACGGTCGCCTTAGCGTTTTCCCTCCATAAAAACGCAGCCGCCGCGGTCGGGTTCGAACCCGGGAACTCAGGATCAGTAGTCGACCGCCCTAACCACTGAGCCACCGCGGCGAGGCTAAAGTATTGTTGCAAATGAACAAAATGCACAGGTGCTCTCAACGAACCTTGTTGCGGCTCGCATGCATGCCAGAAAACTCCTGCCCTTGGTGATGCAACCAACTAAAAGAAAAAGACAATACCCATAAAGCACGAAGCACGTGCACTAACACGCATTCACACACTTGCCTTCACCGACCTCCCTTTCCAAAACTACTGATACTAACAACTATCTATGCAGTGGAAGCATGCCGAGCATCTTGGAACATCACATTTTTCAGAACTACTGCAAATTTGTTCATAGTTCAGTGATGTTTTTTTGTGAAGATGAAGTGTCATTTTGCGTTTAATATCACATTCAGAACAAGACTTCTCCCTGTGCCACAGAGTTATAGAAGGCATCACACGTAACTGTATAGGCAACTTTAGGCCACTGTAAAATTACTGCAACTTTGTTCATAGTTCAGTGATGTTTTTTTGTGAAGATGAAGTGTCATTTTGCGTTTAATATCCCATTCAGAACAAGACTTCTCCCTGTGCCACAGAGTTATAGAAGGCATCACACGTAACTGTACAGACAACTTTAGGCCACTGTAAAATTGCTAAGCTCTCGCACATTTGCGCAAAATATTTTCCTTAAATCAGGCTTTCGGGTAATAGAGTTCTTTGGGCTAGAAGTTTTATGTGCAATATTAGCTTTATAAAATTGTTATCGTCAGCTCTTGCAGCGAAGACGCACTAATTAAAATTTATGGCGGTGGAGTAACTTCAAAGTAACGTGCGGTACTTTTTTTCGTTAACGGTAACGGTAACACGTTTCCTTTTTTTCTAGCAAACGTAGGGGGGTAACGCGTTCCCTTTTTTAGTGTAACTAGTAACGTATTTAGTTACTTTTTTTGTATCGTCCACAACACTGGTATACAGCGCAGGTCGCGCAGGCGGGTAAGAATCTCACATGGCACTTTCGCTATGCGCTGAGGGGAATTTCTTTATACGGGGCGAGATGGCCAGAATTTGTTGGGTCACAGCGCCGAGGCTAATTGCGATTTCGCAGTTAGAAGAAACTAATAAAGGGTATTACTAAACGCCGGCTACAAATTTAGTTGCAATCTGGCTCTTAACTGCCATAGTTAACCAGCTTAGTGATCACTTTATTCTTTTCTGATGTGCAGTAACGCTATAGTAGTAGCAGTATTACTACATATTGCAGAACCGTCTTCCTCCTGCCTCGGAAAGCCTGTTAGAGCGAAAGCACTCCGATGGGTAAACAAGAGCAAGACCTTGCAATGATACTGAGTTTGTGCCAAGTATCTTGCAATGGTTGTGGTCGGGGCCCAGAGAAACAAACAATTACTGAGCACTTTGTTGACCTAAAGTTCGGCGAGGCGAAAGCCTTTAGCGCGGTTTTGCTGCTAGTATCGCTTAATTTTTTTCTAATTTCATTTATAATTATAATAATTATTATTTATTGTTTACTTTCATTGGCTTTAATATTTTTCTCTTTTCATTCTGTTTTATTTTGCTGACCTCGTCAGTTGGATTTACAGCTATAGTGTGACACTTTTATGCCAATAATCCCCGCTGGCGAGTCCTGAGCCTATAAAGGCTTTCGACTTAATATTGTCGCGACTGGGAGTCAATAGGCAATCGACGCAGCCAAGCACGCCCAATGTTAAACTGCAACACACTTCTTCATCTTCTTCTTCATCCCAGAACGCTTCTTCTTCTCCTTCTTCTTCTTCTTCTTCTTCTTCTTCTTCTTCTTCTTCTTCTTCTTCTTCTTCTTCTTCTTCTTCTTCTTCTTCTTCTTCTTCTTCTTCTTCTTCTTCTTCTTCTTCTTCTTCTTCTTCTTCTTCTTCTTCTTCTTCTTCTCCTCCTCCCCCTTCTTCTTTTTCTTCTTCTCCTCTTCCTCCTCCTCCTCGACGCAGCCAAGCACGCCCAATGTTAAACTGCAACACACTTCTTCTTCTTCATCTTCTTCTTCATCCCAGAACGCTTCTTCTTCTTCTTCTTAGTAAGCATGGCACATACCCACGCAGGGGGATTGGCCAAGGTTCAGTAGATAATCCCAGTGAGGTATTTGCGCGGGGAAAAATAGGCATGAGAAGACTGAATCAAGATAAAAACTGGAAAAGTCAAATGAGTTAAAGAAATATGAATTACCAGGAATAGAATCGAGTACACTAGCGCTGTGCTTTGCACATCGTCGTCTTCATCAACTTCCATCTGGGTCGCGAAGACAGAAAATTCTCCGTCTTCATCGTCGTCGTTATCGTTCATGCAATTGTGTTTTCGCACGTTTACATATTTCAGGCAAAAATTCCGTGTCATTTTAAAGAAAAGCAGTTAAGCAGCCCGTTCCTTGGATCCATTGTCGGCGGCGTCGTCGCAACCAGCATAGCGAGCTAGCGCAGCAAAGCGTTTGCCGCGGCAAATAAGTGAGGACGAGGATTACCTTGAAGGAGGAGAGATGTGGCACGCTCCGTAGGCAACTGACCCTGCGAAACGCGCCGCTGTCTCTCTGAAATTATTTACCATAATGTATCAGGAATAGCCTTCATTGATTAAGAGAAAACATTTGACTCAGTGGAAACAGTCATCGCGGAATCAGGGTGTAGAAGAGTGTTATGGGAAAATACTGGAAGATATCTATAATGATTGTACAACTACCTCAATAGTCCTCTAGCAATTAGATTGCAGCAGTGTCAAAATTTTAGCAAGTCAGCAATAAGATTTGAATAAGGAAGGGTATCTGCTTTATCTTATACCAGTACTCACCATGGGGCAGAAACGTGCAGGCTCACAAAAAGGGTTGAGCTTAAGTAGAGGACAATGCAGCGAGCTATGGAAAAAGTTGTCGGTGGTTTAGCTCTGGTTAAACCTGGAGTGACGCGATAGCTACAGCTGGCCGAGTAGAACTTGGTCACGTGACCAACCACGTGAAGAACCACGTGATCAACCACGGTGCCGCGCCGCCGGCAGCTGCTCCGCACCACGTGACCAACCACGTGACAGCGTGGCGGCGCCGCCACGCTGAAGGCTCGAAATTTTACCGTAATGTAGCTATCGCTATAAAAAAATGATAGATGTAACGTTAATAGACTGGGAGCGGGCAGAGCGTGCGAGGGAACAAACGCGTGTTAATGACGTCTTAATCGAAATTAGGAGAAAGAAATGGGCTTGGGCAAGGCATGTAATGAGAAAGGCACGATCACTACTGGTCCTTAAGGGTGTCGGAGTGGATCCCAAGAGAAGGCAAGCGTAGCAAGGGGCGGCAGAAAGTTTCCCGAACCCTGAGCTCCAGCGCAGCACGATCCATCGGGTGGTTGAGGCCGCTACCAGCCAAGGACTGCCAGCCAGCCTCTAACCGCGGACGCGCAACTCCCCGTCTCCCAGGCCTGCGTACCGTGGGCGGGGAGAAACGACTTTTCTGGTGGAAATTAAAGTTGTTCAATCAATCAAAAGTCGCTCTGCGCTTCCCGCAGGCGCACGGCTTCCGAATGGCGCGAGAAATGGCCCAAACTGGCTGCGCTACAGAGGCAACGGTAATTGTGTACTCGAAATCTTAGAAAAGTTATATGGCTTTTAAAAGTGGTCGCCTATAAATCTCTCATTGCAGTCAGGAACCTATAGCGGTAATAGCTAAAACGTTAACTATTAGAATTTGGTTAATCGCTTTACAAGTTGACACGATTCTCCTTTTTCTAACGCCCAACAACGCTGGTACTACTATGACGCGAAAATGACCCGCCGCGGTGGCTCAATGGTTAGAGCGCTCGACTACTGATCCGGAGCTCCCGGGTTCAAACGCGACCACGGCGGCTGCGTGTTTAGGGAGGAAAAACGTTAATGCGCCCGTATGCTGTGCGATGTCAGTGCACATTACAGATCCCCAGGTGGTCGAAATTATTCCGGAGCCCTCCACTACGGCACCTCTTTCTTCCTTTCTTCTTTCACTCCCTCCCTTATCCCTTCCCTCACGGCGCGGTTCAGGTGTCCAACGATATATGAGACAGATACTGCGCCATTTCCTTCCCCCAAAACCAATTGTTATTATTATTATGGGAGATGTATGTAGATGATGTGAATTACAATATTCATATAATATAGGACTTGCTAACCATTGTGCACACAGTTTTCTTGGGCGTCACTTGCCCGATATCAGCTGGTATGCACTACCACGTATTGGCTGTTGTTTTGGGGCGTCTTTTCGCGCGTGCGTGTAAGTGTATAAAATGACTGCTTACTTTCGAATAAAATTCAATAGTAGTGGGCCTGCGAAGTCTACATGCAACGCGTGCCACGGCCTCCCGGGGCGGTCCCAAACAGTAATAGGAGCCTTTGGTGGGTCACTCTGCATGTCTTTTTTATTCCAGATGTTTGCCATTAGGCATAACGAGAAAGGGAGAGAAAGTCAGAAGGAGGGTTGTAAATAAGCCTCGCTTGGCATTCGTGGCACTGCCGCACCGTTCCTTCAATTTGGTTGTCAAGCCCTGCATGGACACCACACGTTGCTCCTCTTGCATCTCTTCAAGCTGCTGTGACCAGAGAAGAGCGCCTGCAAAATGAGAGCGCGCGCAGTGATTGATATTTTTACGTCACGGCAAGCCGATGACTGAGGCGAGATGACAGATGGTTACAGCATGGTTTTAATGGCGGACGGCCTGGCACAAGCCCTTCTGCCCGCGCCACTGCAGAGTTCGTCGTAATCTAGTCCGTCACACTACTCGGGGCCGCCGAGTGACCGTCCCGATCTCGAACGAGGAGATCTGCACTGAAGAAGAAACGCAGTAGATGACGATCAGCGTGAAAAATGTTTGAATATAGGAGGAGGTGAAGGGATTGCCGCCCCGCTGGATGAGATGATCGGCTGATGAGCACTGACCCAAAAAGGCTTCTGGCCCACAGGTCACCTGGAGTCCATGAACGTCGGTCGGCCGAGGTCTATGAATGCACCGAATGGCAAAGGCAGGGAGGATGTGTTCTTACTTGTATGCGGCTTCTCGGGTCGGTCAGGTCATGGGGCCTTTAATTCTGCTTTGCATTTGGGTTATACCTTCCTCAGACTTGGAGAGTTGGGAGGATTACTTTTATTTCCAAACTGAATAGACCAGCGCACCTTCCCAATTCTTACCGGCCTATCTGCATTAATTCGTCTTTCGGAAATGTGGTCGAACGTTTGCTGTATAATAGGCTCTATTACTCCCTGTTCCAGAGTAATCTACTGCACAGAAATCAGTATGGTTGCACGCATGGCCGTAGTTCTGTTCAGGCTTTCTATCGTTTGCGGGAGTTATTATGTACATATGAACAACAAAAGCATCCTGTTTTTCTCATTTCTCTGGACTTGAGAGGTGCATTTGATAGTGTTTGGCACCCTTTGGTTTTAAATTTTTTTAAGACAACATCGTTGTCGCGAAATTTATAATCTCTCTTGGCTTCTTTCCTAGATAACCGATATTTGACCTATCAATCTTCTTCTTGTACTCTTAATGTGCCTTCTTCTATCAGCAGTCCGCAAGGTTCGCCTCTTTCACCTTTACTTTGGAACATTTTAATTTATGACCTCTTAAACCTCCCTGTCTCCTCACCTACCCACTTTCGGGCATATGCTGATGACACCATTATCCTTGTTCTTAGATAAACTAGCCGCGAGTTGTTAACATTTGGTTCAAACGTTTTAACATTAATCCAAAACTGGTGTGCCAAGTATCATGTTCACTTAAACCTTCAAAGATGTGTTCTTATGTTTTATTTTTTAGTGGAGCCCCGGCTTTGCGCAAACGTCCGCCAACAATACGCCTATACAATTACAGTCTCAAGTGTGAACCCAATATTAAATTATTAGGATTTGTTTTTGACTCCCAACTAAGCTTTATTCCTCATGCTAATGATTTGCAAGCGAAAACTATTGCATCTACGACCAAGCTCCTTAATTGGTTGCATTTCCATTTTCGTGTTTCTCCATCGCATTTGCGCCTAATGTATCATCAGGTTATTCTTCCTACAATCACCTATGCCGCACCAGCTTGGTGGTTTCATTGTCCGCTTTCCGGACTCGGAGATCGTGTCTTATCGTTGCAACGCATTACGCGTCTTGCTCTTACTGGTGCCTATACAGTACTACGACAGCAGTTGCTCTTCATATTTATTTATTTATTTATTTATTTATTTATTTATTTATTTATTCACGTTGCCTCACAGGCTCCAAGCATGGAGTATTGTGTGAGGGGGGGATTACATAAATAGGGGTAATAACAGGAGCATGAATGACACGATTATATAATGCTGATTGACTGTTAGTACTCATTAAACAGTAAGAACATCATTATACAATAGTTATTGACGCGTCAGTAATTAGAAAAAATGGCTGTTATTTCGGTCCTAAAAGAAGCTGGATCACGAATATTGACGATGTGTTCCGGAAGACCATTCCAGTGAACAATAGCCTGCGGCAAAGCGGATGAATTGAATGCAACGGTTTTACCTGAAAGGCGTTTGAAGCTGAGATGGTTGTTTAAACGGCGCGAGGTGCGGTGAGGTTGGGCAAGAGGGAGAGTCGAAAGATTAGTGCTATAGACTATCTTGTGAAATAAGCAGATTAGGGCAATTAATCTTCGTGATTGCAAGGTACAAAGAGAGAGCGATAATTTAATGTTTGTGACGCTTGAGTGACGGTCATAGTTTCTGGAGATGAAACGCGCAGCACGATTTTGGACTGATTCAAGGGAGTTAATTAAATAAGCCTGGTGAGGTGACCAAATGGATGATGCATACTCGAGTTGCGGACGAACAAATGTTTGATAGGCGAGCTTACGGGTAGTAGCAGGAGTTCCATGAAGATTCCGTTTTAGGTATCCTAAGGTCCGGGATGCTTTAGCTGTTATTTTCTGTATATGAGTGGACCAGGACAAGTTACATGAAAAATGGACACCGAGGTATTTGTAAGAAGACACCTGAGAGACTAAGCTGTTATCGAGCATGTAATTGAACGAAGAGTTAGATTTTTTGCGGCTGAATGTCATTAACTTGCATTTTTCAGTGTTAAGTGACATTTTCCATGATGGACACCAAGCGGTTACATGATCGAGGTCCCTTTGAAGTGCAAGAAGGTCTTTCCAATGTTCTTCCGTTGCCTATTTGTCTTGAAAAATTATGTGCAGAGTTTATGCTTTTTTTACATTACGGCAACCAGTTGTATACGGTAAGGCATTTTATAACCCGTCTGAAATTCAGCCTGTACTTAATCCCTGGTCCGACCATCCCTCATTGAAATTTAAATTTCCTTTTGCTCAACCTAGTTATCAGAAAGTCTTGACCTTTTCCTGTGAACGCGCATTGCATATTTACATTCCCGGGTCATTCACTCATCACTGTGCTGGTGCTGCTTTTGTTGTTCTTGGCTCTACACAAAATATTTTATACGTTCATCGCATATCCTTAGAACCACCCTCTGGTGCCTACGCCGCTGAGCTTGTAGCATTCTATTCTGCTGTTGAGTTTGCTATTAATAACCCTCCTTCTAGGCCCGTTTATTTATACAGTGATTCTCTATCTCTGCTTTCTGCCCTGTCTTCAGTTACTTCATTTAACCCGACAATTATTTCCATTAAGAAAGATCTCTATCGTTTGTCTTCTCTTGAACCATTTTTTTTATTTCATATCTGGGGTCACTCCGGAATTGTTGGAAATTAGTTAGCCGACCAGGCTGCTGGTAGTGCTGGGCAATATGGCCATTTACACACTTCTACCCTTTCGTGCCGTTGCATGCGTCCCCGTTTACACCATCCTTCACTTCTTTTATCACGAACTTATTGGCAAGAGAATAATGGCGGCACAGAATTTTTCAACTGGATCCCTGATACGCTCAATATTCCCTCCATCCACCTACCTAGGAGTCCTCTTATTACTTTACTCACTGGGCAAAGTAGATTCCCTTTCTACTTATTTCTTGTAACCCCATGAACATTTGCAAGAAGAAGAACTCCACACAGAAAGACAGGATGAGCGCAATTAGCGGCTGATTTATTCATTAGTTGGAACTTTCAATTATTTGCAGGTGTTATTACTTGGAGCACTATATGCTTCTCTACAGCGGCATTTTTAGTAGAGAGTATTAACACCTGACACAAGGCTTATTTACACGAGTACGTTTGACTACTAAAGTACATATATTACCGCTGGCTTGGGCTATTCCTGCCGTAAGCAAGCACGCGCCATCGGATTTGTCAGAAGGCGCCCCGCAGCTCCTCGGTTTTGTGTTAGTGCTCACGACTGCAGATTTCAACTCTCATAAGAACCGCTGGAGAAAGGCCTTCATTCGATTGCTCGACGGGCCGCCGTCTGTTTCAATATAGTCCTTTGTCGTCTGCATTCACCTCCTCAAAGCACATCTTGCTACGGGAAAGGCAACTGGAGAAGAGCATATTTGTTTAGGCTACTTCGGATCTTAGAACACACGCCATAAACGAGCGTTCTTGCTTTTCGTCTCGACGGAAACGCAGCCAGTGCTGAATTTGTAGGGTTGTTGCATGGTGAATGGAGATGCCCTCCTGAAGCCTACGAGAATGTGTAGTTTTCAAGAAATCCATGTACTTACCTTTGGAATCCTTGTATACCAAAACAATGCGCGTACTGGAACGCGAGAGCCAGTGAATTGCAAAACAGTCCAAAATATTGCGAGGTGTAGCTTTGCGACACCTGTGTGGGCGGCCATTTGCAAAACTCTGCAGGTTTTCTTTAGTAATCAAGGCAATGTAATGAAGAGTAAGCGACTGTTTGAGGCGTTTGTGTGGAAATTGACTTTTGAGAGAACAAGCCGCGGCAACCTCATCTGGCGTTTAGCTAGCGTTACCTAATCTAATTGTGAAAGAACTGTATGGCGTCCCGGTTTTTTTTTTCTTATGAAGTATCACGACTCTTTTCGTGGATTTCTGCAACTGCGCCTCTCTTCAGCTCTTCCAAACATAATTGTTTCGTCTAAAGACGGTCTCAGATACGCTCTTAGCGGGTACTTGCGGGAAGTCATTAGTGGCTGTAGATTTCTGGCCGCGTGATTTTCACTGGTTTACTTCACTATTGTGAAACGCAAATGGTTGAATGCGGACATAATGTTCGAAAACCAATTTACAGATGGAGATCAAGGAAAATACATCCTAAACCAGATTAAGGAATGATGGTACCAGCCGGACTGGAAATGTTCTTCAAACTCCTTACTAAGAAGTTACCATTCGGAACTTGGCTTCAAAAAACGTATTACTGCCACGGAGGACAAATTTCCCCGTTTGTAGAAAACCACGTAGTGCCGAACATCCTCCAGCGTCCTCCAGCGTACTTAAAAAAAAAAAAACCTACTACCGGCCAGGGTTCTTCGGTTTCTCCATGTTAACAATGATTAGATTATATCTGATGCGTGTTTTTCTTTTTAACCTGCACTTTTATGGGGAAGACGAATGACTGCCAGGAACTGTGATCCTGACGCCCGCCCTTTGTGCATATATTATGTTGAAAATGTTTGCAAGCTGCTTGACGTATTCAAGAACCAAGGTTGCGCTGATGAACTCATTAATTGGTGGATCTCATTGTAAAAATGAGAGTCGATAAATTTTGATGTCCTCCTAAATGACGAGGTTGCGGTATTCGTGTACTACCCTGAACAAGCAATAAAGAAAAAATTCTGAGGTGTAGCGGTTATCATGTGCGCCTTACACGCGCAAGGTCCTTGGTTCGGTCGGGGCGGAAACATTACTTTTGTTTTTTGTTTGCTCCTGCGTGTTGCCATTTTGCACACACGGCATAGAAACTTTTGGCCTTCAGGGCCAGGACCTCCCGCTGAGCCCACCAGGAGGCCGTGTTCTCCTTCAGGTTCATGGAATGCAGCGGCTGTTTGCAAGGAACCAGAGGCTACATGCCACGTTTTCTTGTACAGCTGGTAGAGTGTTTCTTTTAAGGAATTGTGATGGAGCATTTAAGAAAAGTGTTTTCTTGTGGATCCAAGTGGAATAAGATATGCCTTTGCAGGCAATGAAGTCGAGGTGAGCTGCACATCATAATGTATGTGGCACTCCACAGTGTACGTTAGCATACTTTGAATTTCATGCTCGTAATTGGACATACACGTGCCCACAAAAGTTTTCGGAACACAAAAAATTGCAACAAAACTGAATTTATGAGAAGTTTCAGCATGCATCCACGAAGTGACGGACGAATTCCGTACTTTCCTCCGTTAACAGCCTGATGCATTTGTTAATGCCTGACTGTGCTTCTCATAGTATGTGTATTTTTGCTAAGATGAAATGATTGCTCCTTTTTGTTCTTGCCAATATGTGCGTACAGTCCTTTCAAAACTGTTGTGCTTGCTGCCATGTTAAATAGCTTGTATTTGTTAAAAATCTGCCGTGTGCAAACAATGAGCAAACCATAAATATATAAAATATCGGTTGGTTTATGAGGATATTACGTCCCAAAGCGACTCAGGCTATGCGGGACGCCGTAGTGAAAGGTTCCGGAAATTTCGACCACCTGGGGTTATTTAACGTGCTCTGACATCGGCTACACGGGCCTCTAGCATTTAGCCTCCATCGAAATGCGACCGCCGTGGCCGGGATCAAACCCGTGTCTTTCGGATCCGCAGCCGAGTGCCATAACCACTGAGCCACCGCGGCGGCTCGATGACAAATTATTTATATTCTTGTGAAGAAATAAGAACTTAACTTTGTCGAGAATATAAAAAATATGAGATTATGAATATGCTTTCTTAATAGGCTTCGCTAACTTTTTTCTTGAAATACCACCAGTAGTGCGGATATTAGATAACCAGGAAGCATACCTTTACAGGAAAAGATATCAGCAAGACTGCACAGTGCGAATAACCATCACAAGAAGAGGAAAGAAAACATGAAACTGAAAGAGTGTGTGGGAGGCAAACTCAATTTTCATTGCTATTTACTCCATGTTTTATGGACAATTATCGAGCATATTCAAAAACTTGGCTATAGGAGTGGTTAGCTTGAAATACTTCGCAAACTTCCGATATGATGACGACGTGTTCGGGCCAGGAACTCTAGAAAATAATTTCAGAAAATTATCGAGAAGCAAGCATTCAAAGTAAATCTGTACGCTTGTGCATTGGAAGAAGGAAAAGTCGAATGCTGTTTAAAAGACTCGTGAAAGCTAATGCTTACATTACGTACAGGCACCGGCATGTAGTGAGGGAATGTATCCATCTAAGCGAAGTAGTCACTACCGACTGAATAGAAATTAGTAAGGCAATAAGAAATCGTTTAAATTAAATGCCTTTGGCATCGACTCAGAAGTTATGAACGCCGGATTAGCAGGCTTTTTTTCAAATGGGGGGCATATGAGAGACATATCCAGTCAGTAACCTGCCATGGCAGAGGCTCGTAGACAAGCGAATGCGCTCGATATGAGAGCAAGCGCGGCTCAGCTAATTACGGAAAGAAAAATGGCCATCTATAACGCTAGTAAACAGAGAGAGAGCATGGTGGATTAGAGAACAAAGGCGTGTTGATTACATCCTAGCTTGGAGGAGCCCTTAGCGCGTTAAAGCAGGGCTAGTGCACAGGTGCGATATCGGAAAACAGCCCACAATTAAGGACTACTTGCTCTTGAGCGCGTCCGAAGTTGTGGTAAGGAAAGTACTGAATCAGCGTTATAACGGTTCGTAAAAGATGAATGGCACCAGCACGTGATCTCACATATGCAGCCTTCGGAACGGGGGTGTACGTTACACAATACAGCCTTGTTATTAACAGGTGTGAGTTGTGTAGTTTCCCAACTCAGCGCCGTATGGTCCGCACTCTGCCCCGTTTGTTTCATTCCTACGTCCCTCTTTTAGTTTGCGAGGTTCCGTTACGCATGCGATATGATCATTTGGGTTCTGTGGGCCGTGTGAAGTGTCAACCTCTGCTTTGTTTCGCATCGTGCGAAGAAAGTGATCAAGTGAAGGACACACGTGTAAGATAAGAATCTTTGGTGTTTCATATCGGTGCTGGCATTAGTGGATCGTGACAAACGGTTCCAAGAAGAGGTGGTCCTACCTCTGCACGAATAAGGATATGCCTAGTGTTTCAGAAAAGCCCGTCACAAATTTAAGATAGGTCTTTGAGGTAAAGAGAAGTGCACGTGGCTCACTTGATGCGGAATGACGCGGCTTGATGGACGTCGCTGTGCGCTCTCCGCAGGCGCGCGGTGTTCGAGTGGCGCGAGAAATGCCCCAAATTTGTTTAGCCACAGCGGCGAGGGTAAACGCGTTTTAGAAATTCGAAGTGACTATTACTTGCATACGTGCGTGCGTGCGTGTGTGTGTGTGTGTGTGTGTGTGTGTGTGTGTGCGTGTGTGTGTGTGTGTGTGTGTGTGTGTGTGTGTGTGTGTGTGTGTGCGTGTGTGCGTGTGTGTGTGTGTGTGTGTGTGTGTGTGTGTGTGTGTGTGTGTGTGTGTGTGTGTGTGTGTGTGTGTGTGTGTGTGTGTGTGTGTGTGTGTGTGTGTGTGTGTGTGTGTGTGTGTGTGTGTGTGTGTGTGTGTGTGTGTGTGTGTGTGTGTGTGTGTGTGTGTGTGTGTGTGTGTGTGTGTGTGTGTGTGTGTGTGTGTGTGTGTGTGTGTGTGTGTGTGTGTGTGTGTGTGTGTGTGTGTGTGTGTGTGTGTGTGTGTGTGTGTGTGTGTGTGTGTGTGTGTGTGTGTGTGTGTGTGTGTGTGTGTGTGTGTGTGTGTGTGTGTGTGTGTGTGTGTGTGTGTGTGTGTGAAACGCCTGGTATGAACCGCGCTCTTCCAAGTATTTTCGCTGCGATTTTCCGCTTCGTTCTCCAGTTTCGGAATGCTTATTTTGAGATGTTGATGCAGCGCTGAGAATAAAGAAACAGGAAAAAAGCGAAACGTGAGGAACTGCGCTGTCTGAAAACCAGATTCTATTGCCCGCGATGCAATGCAAAGAAAGCGGGAATGACTAAACCGCACGATAGCCAAAAGGCACTTCATCAAAGAGTCGATGCAAGTATCTGTTGTACGTTATGCAAGAGCAGAATTTTATCGTGTTATGGCTATACTAAGGGATGCTTATATATACATAAGGCTTCGAATATGTCGCGTATCATATCGCTTCAGGTTGTTTCGCCTTTTCATCAATCGTTCGTGGTTGTGTTTCAAAGAATCAATATCCGGGTGACCCCCGCTCCAAACTTGCAGTAAACGCTCATGCGCCATGAGCCCGACACTAACATATCGCTTAACTAGGTTTGTAACTCAACATCTTCAGTGGAGAGGGATCTGAATAGCAGTGCAGCAGGCTTAAATTACCTACGAGCGTTTTTTTTTCTTTCTGGAGGAAGTAGTTCATCTACAACACTTTTGCATGGCTTCGAAGCTATACAGAAGCGCGTAGAGAACCATTCGGACTTCTGTTTTTTTCTTCGGCACTTTTAAGCCACGAGAAAGTGTGTGAGCAATTCTCTATAACATAAGAATTATCCTGCTCTCGAAAATAAGATTTAAAATGAGATTTAAAAGAATCTATTCACGACGTTTCATGCTAACCGACAAACACTGCGCGAATGCTGGATGAAAAGCTTTATCCCAATGCCCGCTTTTCGAACTGGGAGTGTCTTAATAAAAAGCTGTTGCTTGGGATATAATGGCAGGAATGAGTGTGTTAAGGAATGTTATTATTTAGAAGGGGTGGCTCTTAGGCCTAAAAGGAGGAAGGGGATAGAAATAGGTGGGTTACAGGCGGTGCAAAAGGCCTAACTTTTTGGCGAAAGCTAGAAGGGAGTATCGCTCTTAAAGAGTAAGACGATCTGCCCGCTGGCCGAAGCCAAGTCTCATACGTCGGCATCAGAGTACGGTCGGGGTGGCGATGCTCCTTAGGTTCGAGTGGGCTCGGCACTACTAGATCAGATGGGATGCGGTGGTGGGCCTCTGAGCGAGACGGCAATCCGGGCATCTGGGTGCCTGCGCGGGGCCCATTTGGCTCTACGGTCCCGGAGCCGGAGCGTCTGGGTTCGATGTGTCGGGATCAGCGGTTGAAGCGGTACGGGCTCTTCTTCGGCGCGTGTACCGTCGCCATCTGTCACTTATGTCCGGAGTAAGGACGAAGCCTGAGCGGGAACGGTGTAGCAGCACTTGCCAAACAACAACTTGCCCTGCTCTCGGTATTCCCTCAGGTAGCAGGAATTAGAAAGTGCAGGCATCATTCGAAGCATCGCAGCGAAGCACGTTTTATTATTATTGTGGGCAAACATTAATGCCAATTGAACTGGATCTGTGTACTGGATCTGTTCCCTTTTGAGATGAGGTGCACATAGATATAGAGCAAGAAATCTATAAAGTGTGCACTCCAGACTCTTCTGGGTGCGCATGCGGCATATTGAGAGTACAATGGTAATTTGTTTAAACTATTTCCAGGTATATGAATATTTTTTGACGTTACCAACTGTTTTAAGCCCACGATATGCGAACAAATTTGTCGATTATCTTGAATTCGCGAATATGGCTGTCATGGTCACGTTGGTAACGGTTATATGCTATGGAACATTGGGTACTTAAGATATTCTGTGCGAAGTCGGGGGTCGCACTTAAAATTCATACTCGTTGTCAAATTGTGGCCTGTTCAATTCATTTGACCCAGCAGGAAAGCCTCAGGAATCCAAAAGCTTGAGCTCAAGCGTTAATAAAAGGTTGAACACTTGTAGACACTCGGGAGCAATTTCCCATCACCCCTTTTTACGAAGCTGGAAAAAGGCTGGTCACCGTGACGTTGTAAAAGGAAAGTAAAAATAAACTCTTACTTCGATTCTTACGTCAAGAAAAAATAAAGGGGGAAATGAAAACGGTAAGGAAATTTCCTGCCGTGAAGAGGTTAGCTTTGGACTCTTTCCTTTCCTGTTTTTATGGCAAGCATGCTGAAATATCAGCTGAAGTTTCCTGCTTGTTATATGTCCTCATATTCGTAACACTGCAATACCTGTATCTTTAGTCAGCTCCATTGTTTTGGTTTTGGGCTTAGCAAAAGGGCATCAGCAAGTATCGTGACGTCACTTTTTCATTTGCTGTGCATGAAAAAATGACCCGCTCCCTCCAATCTACTGAATGCACATTTCTAATTAGCATACACAGAAAAAAATATCACCGAAGCAGAAGAGGACGAAAACAACTACTCAAATAGAGGCAAGCCTAAATGATACCATACTCACTGCGCTTCCAAAGTACAGAACGCCTGTACACGGTGCCATAATTTTTTTTTTGTGAAGTTATTTTGCTACTGGGAATACATGTGAATCGCAGTGGCGCAGTGACTGTGATCAAATGCCTCCACGTCGACTAAGATAAGACGAAGAAAAAAAGAAAAACTCGCATGCACAAAAGAGGACAAACACAACAACAACATGCGCAAATAGCACTGCGGACTGCATTGTCTGTTGCCTTTCGACCGTCGCAGAAGAAACGGCCGTGACACCTGACGCCCTGATTTCTTTTCCGTATCACTTAACGCCGCAGATGCGAATGTAGATATCTTGTTTTTTTTTCATCTTTTTAAACTGGTCCAGTGATGGCAAAGAGGAGAAGCCAATAAGAAAGGGTAAAGAAAGGAACGAATCAATGCAAAAGCACGCTATGTATTGGGGTAAAAGCGAATGATTTGTCGTGACACGTCGGCTCTTGTGTTTTCTCAGGTTTTTCCACCTTTTCTTCGACGGAGGTCGCTTTCAACTTTGACTGTCAAGGCATATTCAAGAGCGAAAAATAAGGAGAACTTTTTTAAAAATCATAGAGAACAAAGCCGACAAACGAGAGTGAGGTCTTGCGAGAGGAGTTTTTTTTTTTTATTCCTTCCTTCGTGGTAAAAGCTGGAATTGGTTCCAGGAAAGTACGAAACGTTTTTCTGTCCCTTGAATTTAGGGTAAAAAATTAAGCAACAAAACAGCTCACGGAGATGATGATTCTTTTTTGGAATCGGAGCGCACTCCAGCTTCAAGCCGTGTTTTGACGGCAAAGTCTGGCTATACATAGAAATTCTCTATTTTTGTTTCAGTTGCTGACCTGTTGCTTTTTTATATCGATGTCTGTTGCGTACGTTTCAGGTGCGTTTGTGATTAATGTGAACTCGGTACCCTGCTGCGGCACCGATTCGTGCTTGGTTGGCGACGCCGATGACATAGTTACTCAACTCCGAACAAAACAATACTTAATCCCTTCGGGAACTCATCTCACTTTTGTTCTCTTCTGTAATGCATTGTAAGGGAAGAGGGGTGCATGGAGAGAGATATGAAATCGGCACAGTGGTGACTTTGTTTCCCTTTTTAATTAATTACACTTATGCACCCCTTACCTTCTTATACCCTAAACTATGTCTTCCCATTTAAACGCCAATACTGCGTACATAAGCAGGTGTGTGGTCGTTTTTTGTTTGCGACCGAATGCCGACGTACACTTAGATCGTAGGTGCAAGAACATCTGTGTTGCATCTTTACGCGTGGAAGCCCACCTGTGCGTTTATATCTAAACCTACGTCCAAACGCTACAAATGCTTGCCCCCCCCCCCCCCCCCCCGCTCCCCTCCTTGCCACCCTCACCACCAACAAAAAAATATTACTATAGCCTTGGCGAAGACTAAGCTCTACACATTTGACACTTGTGTTTGCGGACATTTTGGCTCATCATCGACGCCACTATCGCACAATATATTTCACAAGTTTAGCTTCTTGATTGCATATTACACTTTCCTTAGCGTGGCAAGATGGCGTGCAGTCACGCTTATTGTGAAATGCAACACGCTAGCCGTGATTGGAGCTTCCTTAATCAAAACTATTCGAGCCCGGTTGTTGTGCACAATCACGCAGCTAGTTGGTAATCCATGGAGTAAAAGTCTTTGCAAGGCATATCACGACGCAGTTAAAAGCTGTAGAGATGGAACTACACACCGGTCGCTGCCAGTGCGTTGCAGCTCATATTAAACACCATTGTACCGTTATTTCCTGATCTACCCTCGCGACTCAGTGGCTTTGGACTTCTCAGGATCCCGTATGTGGCGGCCGCATTTATATGAAGGACAAAGGCAAGAAACACCAGTGTGATGTGCGATAGCAGCACACGATAAAGAAGCCCCGGTGATCTAAATTAATCCGGAGGCCACCACTACGACGTCCCTTATAGCTCGCGTGTCGCGTCGGGATGTGAAATGCGCACATATGTACCACCTAAATTTCCTTTATTTTAGACCAGTATAGATATCTACTAAAACGTTATTCAAAAAATGCTGAAAAATGGTGCTGCAGCAGAAAACAGAGGTCGCAAGAGAAAAGACAAGACGCAAGACATTTAAGACGTAAGAAGGTCGAATACAGAGGACAGAAGGCAGTGTGACCGTTGAAGGCTGACTCACTGCCGAGATTATCACGGATCTATGATGGCCCGGGAGGGTTTTCACGAGGATGACTATTGTCTTATCGATAGCCCGCAATAAAGGTTTTCACCGCTAAACTTTAGCTATTTAGCCCAATTACCGCCTTCGTTTTTCGTCCAAAGAGTAGCGTGCGACTTATTACAGCGTACCGAACGTAAAACGAAAGTTCATCCAACATATGCTTCAGTCCACATGAAAGAGAAGAAACTCTTCTTGTACGTTATTTCATCGAAGAACTCAGTGCTGAGAAGCTGTCGACAAGCACTGCCGACATTTACAGTTCGATTCACGAAAATCCACCCACAGCTGCACTCTTGTCGAGGTGCTGTTCCTTGGGCGCAGCTGGAGTCCATACTGGTGAGTGAGCAGGCGCTGTGTCGACTTTCCTCAGCGCTGAGGACGTATTATTTAGGGCTTGCAGGCAAATAGCCTCGAAGGCCAGGCCCCATTTCTCTCGCGAATCGGTAACCAAATCCCGGGAAAGGCGAAGCTTTTTTTCTTCCTTTTTTTAGATACTCGCAAGAAAAATTCGCCTCTGTTTTGCGGAACTGCTGCTTTTCTCGTTATGGAAAAAATAAACTTGCGCGCGAAAAAGGAAAAGAGAATAAGAAGAACGGAATCGAAAGGAACGTCGTCGACAACTTGTGGACAAATCTGAGAAACGGAGCAATTTCGCTCCCCGCCGTGGTGGCTCAGTGGTTAGGGCGCTCGACTACTGATCCGGAGTTCCCGGCTTCGAACCCGACCGCGGCGGCTGCGGTTTTATGGAGGCGAAACGCTAAGGCGCCCGTGTGGTGTGCGATGTCAGTGCACGTTAAAGATCCCCAGGTGGTCGAAATTATTCCGGAGCCCTCCACTACGGCACCTCTCTCTTCCTTTCTTCTTTCACTCCATCCTTTACCCTTCCCTTACGGCGCGGTTCAGGTGTCCAACGATATATGAGACAGATACTGCGCCATTTCCTTTCCCCCAAAACCAATTATTATTATTATTATTATTATTATTATTATTATTATTATTATTATTATTATTATTATTATTATTATTATTATTATTATTATTATTATTATTATTATTATTATTATTATTATTATTATTAATTTCGCCTGCGAGGGAGTTATTTTTGCACGCAACGCAAGGCACGTGAGAGGAACCGACGGATTCGAGAGACAGAAAAAAAAACTGGATGGAACACTTAAGCTGACGCGATAGAGTTAATGAGCTAATGTCCATATATGTTGAATTGTCATTCACTAATTTAAATTAATAGATCCTTGAGAGCCCTCATCCTACTGCTGGCGCAGTGGTGCAGGGATTAAGCGATGCGCCACTACCCTGCGATGGTATATAGATGCTGCCGCCGGTGGGGCTTATAAGACCCAGATTGCCCTTCCCGAGTAGCCGCTCCTGGCTTATCATTAATTAAACATCCACGTACCTGTCAAGCTGGACAGTTTCCTCGCAGTCCGGTGGACAGGTTTTAATGACGTCACAAGGTCACGTGGCCTAGGCTATGCCAAGACTGTCTTATATTTGGCACAGCTCTACCGTCTTCCACCATGGTGTACCGCTGCGTCCAGCCGCCAACAGGTGCGTCAGATGCACACGCGCCTGGCCTGCTCCTGGCCAATTAGGGCCATCTGCGCATGCGCCGTTAGCGGCTGGCAGTCGTGGCTTACGGCGGTGGTGAAAGAGAATGCTATGCTGTAAGTCCCAATGAGGGTCAAGAAGGCGCACATTTTCTGCCAGAAGAGTTCAAAATATACCTGAAGCTGATATCGACCACGGATGCATAGCAGGTGCAGGGCTGGTCAAAAGTTCCCAGTCCACAGGGTCTGCTTTTGAGCAGTAAACAAGTAGCAAATTGGGTTAGTTGGTGATGATTCATGACTTGATGAACGGTGCTTGGCTATCAGTTTGGGAACAGCGCTAACACAGGACGGAGCGAGAACACGACACAGGCGCTGCTCGCTCCGTCCTGTGTTAGCGCTGTTCACAAAATGATCGTAAACCAACAAGCCCAACTCTCCACTCTTCGGGGTACTTGGCTAAAATGCAGCACGAAAGCCCTATTTCCTTCTCATGGTTGTCTTCGTCTTTTAGCACAGTAACGTTCGTTCGCTTTTAAGCAATATAGCCGGTACTTACGGCGCCTATGAAGCTATACGAAATTCCTCGGGGGAGCGGATGAAACTTCTCACCCTTCAGATATTTTCATCTTCGAGACGTCGCAAGGGTCTCGCTACAAGGCTTGAGAAGCAAACCGTATTGCATAGGCACTTTTTACCAGCGTTGTCTACATATTAAACCGAGACAACGGATTTTGCGTGGTGCATTATTCCAAGATCCTCGAGCACTCAGTTGTTAGTCGGTTGGCGTACTAGTAGCATTGAAAAGATAGCATTTTTGAATTCTTCCTCCCACGCTGCGTGCACCTTGTGTATATGTTTCACAGATGTACGATATACGACTGCATCTTTCAGTACATTCTCTTGACTCTAACGCATAGCCGTGAGGGGCATTTTCTTTTTACAAAACTAGCTCCTTTCATAATGACGAAGCAGTTCAACTTGACCTCTTGTTTCTATCTCTTGCCGAGATGAGCAGCTCTTTCATACCCACCAATTCTGGGCAAAAGTATTCTTGGACCCGTGAAACGATTTATGAACGCAGTTTTTTTTTATGTAATGTAAGATTTCGCTATAACAATCAGCATACCCGCAGATCACCCGACGGCAGTCTTGAATTTTTTCTATTAACGTTTTTTCTATCGGCGTTCGCCATTGGTTTTCTATGGGAGTCTTAGCTGTTCGATGCGACCGATGGAAACACTTTAAAAGAAAGATTTTGCTAAACATAAAAAAACAGACCATTGCTTTCAATATTATCGTAAAAGCTCCTTACAATTTTTCAATTTTCAAAATTTTTGTCCCAAATTGCTGGACATGGGCACATTGCTTGCACCGTATGACTCATTGCACTCGAGTTACGCCAGACTGAGGTGCCAGACGCGTTGCGACAAGCGGGCCCACGCGGTCTTTTCCGTCCCACGTCGAGTTACTGGAAGCCCGCCTTACATCAAGCCCGCTGTCGAGCCCGGATCAGATTTTCCGCGCAAGAAATTAGCCGCGACAGGTTCAACACGCTTGCTGGAAAAGACCCTTGTTCGGCGCTGGCGAATGTACCGCGTTATCGCGAATTTAAGCGCCCGTTTTTTTACTTTTTTTTTCTCGTGCCGTGGACCTTGGAAGAAGAGGGGGTTATTTGAATCGAAGCGCATTTAGAATCAGTTCTGTATTTATGCATATATTTTTTTTCTGAGATAAGGTTCTCAAAAACGGCAGGATCTTCGAATTGCTCTGTTCTTGAATTCGCGTTAATACGGAATATAACGCGCTCCGCGACACTTTGTCGACGTGGAAGTTGGGCGGAACAATTCAGCAAATTTTTTTGCGAGCTTTAAGAGGCAGCAGCACGTTGCAAGTCGAAGTTTCGGAGTTTGTCAAAATGACGTGACTGTCAGAATACTTGTATCAATAACCATGACCAACAACTGCGTTTTCGCGCGACCACTCCAAATGGTTCTTCTGTGCTTCGCCCACTTCGTATCATCTTTCGCGGCCGGACTGTTTCTCGTTCTGAGGAAGTTTCTTATCTCGTTAAATCGATCGATAAATGAGGGATTTTATTAGTATTGCAAGAAAATGAGCAGCGACTGTTGCACTTCCTCTGGACAAGAAGATAATAACCGAGCAGTAGAAACGCGAGCGAAGCGATTAAGTTCATCCATAACGAACCTCTTTCAAGGTGCCTTCAAGTATAGCAAAGCCGGCCGCTTCTATCAGCGCCCGTCTTCATTTTCTTCATTTCCCCCCTTGGGTCTGATTCCACGTGTTCCGGTACGATTTTTTTTTTACGGCTGGCTCCTAGAGACAAATAAATAAGTTGGAAGTCAGCGCTGTGCCTCGTGGTATGTGTTGTAACTCTGCCCCGTTCCACGCTTTTGATTGAGTCTTGTCCGCGCGATGCGCAAACTTCGAACTTTGGAAGCGTACCACGTTGCCGCTACCATTTCAAGGCCGAGCGAAGTTTCTCGCAAACATTTAGAGCGGTGACAAGATGCTGAGGAAGTATGGAGTGCTTAGACTTGTTCTGTCATGTGATTAGACAAGGGGAGACTGCGAAGTCCAGAACAGAGCGGAAGTAGATGAGTGAGAAAGAAAGGAACATCAGGTAAAAGTCATGAGGTGCGGAAATAAAGACAGGAACCTCAGGACTCTTGACCTCGTCCCGCACGACTGCGTCTCTCATAACGTCACATACGAATGAACACTCCAGTCCAGGCTGTCGCGCGCTTAACTCTACCCGTAAAAAATTTCTTTAGGCAGTCTATAGACTGTCCATAGACTTTTGTCTATAAAGTTTATAGACTCTCTATAGATAAACGCTAGAGAATATTCTATAGCCAATACAAATCTTATAGACAGTCTATAGACAACCTATACACTTATGGGCATACACTTTTAGTAGAATTTTGTCTGTAGACACTCTATAAACTATGAATAGACAGAGAGGAATATCTATAGGAAGGCAGTAGTCTATAAGAACTCTATAGACAGTCTATAGGCCATTTTCGTAACGGTATAAGCCAGATATGACAAAAACGTAGCCCGATTTCGTTCTATAGTGACTAATTACCTTGTAACAACCATTCCTTACGTTCCTTCCTTCCTAACAACATTTTCTAACAACATTTCATCCCTTAGAGGATAAGTGCAAAGGGACATCCGTCCTAGTTAGTGCCCTTTCGGACTAATCATTCCTAGGCCGGGGTGAGGGGTGTGCGTTTAGTTCCCTTTCACCAGGAACGTAGTGAACGACCGACTGCGGAGGCTCGTGTATACGAGCAGTATAGCGAACAGCAAGAGGAAAGGTTACAACAGAGGCTGTTCGACAATAGCGTGGCCGTCGTGTTCCCACCTATGTAGCTTCTGCTTCCCTCCGTTGTCTGGAGCGAGTCGCACAGAAGCGTAGAAACAAAGTACAGGAGTAGGCGGGCGCGCGCGCACACACACACACACAAAATGCACACGCGCCCGCGAGGCTGGGGCGTGTTTCGCCGAAGGCGCGATTACCAATTGGCGTAGCCGCCCAATTACTGGGCAGAGCGCGGCGCGCCGCTTACGCGCAGGGCTTTGTACGAGACTGCGCGCGCAACGAAGCCGCCCGCAGCTGTGGCGACTCATGCGAGTGGCGCCATTTCCGAAGAAAGCGAACACGGCGTCTCCTTCGTGTTGCTCGTACACACGCAGCCTGCTTCGCTGTTCGAAGCGCCGCTCTTTGTGCTTTCGCCCGGTAACGAGCGGCACCCCAGGCGAAAGGAAAGACAAAAAGGAAAAGGTTAGACTTTGGATGGCTTCGAGCCTGTTATCTCTGAGGGCTATGAGCGTATTCTTCGAGCTGCCGACATTCGTTCAGCGTTTAAGACCGTTGTATACGGCGGGGAGAACAGTGGGCGTTGATGCGTACCTCGATTTATGCCCTGCACAGAGAATGGCGCGAAGCAGGGATTGGGAGGACGGGGCGGATCGGGCGCACGCGGCTTCTGGTGAGAAAAGGGTTAAGTGGATGGCGACGAGACGTGAGGATGAACGATGAACTTCGTCACCTGAGGTAGTCCTGAAGACGAAAGGAGAAACTTGGAAGGAATCACTCCGATGGAGAATGCTAGGTACAACGTTTAAGGTACGGTGAGACACTTTTTTTTTATTTGCATGAACAGTAAAGGAGAGGTTAGTGCCTGGTAGCGGCTCCGGCAACTCCTTTTCACAAATTTAATGAAGCCACTTGTACAGACGATATACGGATATACATACACAATATACAAGTTAGAAAACGCAGTATACCCGCCGCGGTGGCTCAGTGGTTAGGGCGCTCGGTTACTGATCCGGAGTTCCCGCGTTCGAACCCGCCCGCGGCGGCTGCGTTTTTATGGAGGCAAAACGCTAAGGCGCCCGTGTGCTGTGCGATGTCAGTGCACGTTAAAGATGCCCAGGTGGTCGAAATTATTCCGGAGCCCTCCACTGCGGTACCTCTTTCTTCCTTTCTTCTTTCCCTCCCTCCTTTATCCCTTCCCTTACGGCGCGGTTCAGGTGTCCAACGATATCTGAGACAGATACTGCGCCATTTCCTTTCCCACAGTTTTGCGACCATCTGATAGAGGATTTCTATAGCCTTCAGAAGATATATTGCAATTCGGTATTAGAGACGTCAAAAATGTTTTTTTTTTCTGATCCCATTTCGTAGTCACGTCGAGTGGTAGAGAGTTTTCTGAGTTTTTCTTTTCGTTCAAAGCGCATAATGGTTTGGTTCATTGGGGTGCAACGTCCCAAAGCGACTAAGGCTATGAGGGACGCCGTATGTGAAGGGCTCCGGAAATTTTGACGCATAATATCACCTGGCATAATGTTAGTCCTAGTTGTGCAGATAAGCCGTCTATTCCATCATAGAGAATATCAAAAATTTGCATCCAGTAGATTTTAAGAAAAAGGTATACTACTGGGAAAAAATACCGAGCAAAATAAACAATGCTATATAGATAAAATATAAGTCCAGTTTTTAGCTCTAATGCAAGCTGCACCCATTTGGAAGATTGCTAGAAAATTTAACAGCCAGAGGTTTCTTTGTTTTAAAACTATTCTACAGCCAAATTATTGAAAACCGTTGTCCAAGTTTCATCTCCTAGAAGGGCAGGAAGTGTGCAATGTGGGCCAGGCAACAAATTCGAGTTATTGACATCCTATTCGAAACCAGAAAAAAGAAATGGGCGTGAGTGGGCTATGTATTTCGAAGGCAAACTAATGATGGTCCCTTAGAATAACGGAGTTGCTTCCAAGAGGAGGCAAGAGCAGCAGGCAGCGGCTGAGCCAGGGGGTGGATGAGATTAAGAAATCTGAAGGGATCAGTCAGCCGAATCTGACACAGGACAAGGTTTGTTGGAAGGATATGGGAGATGACTGTGTCCTGCAGTGAAGGTAGTTAGACTGTTGATAATGATGAATAGTCTTGGACATTTCCCCCGTGCAGTTTCCTGGAAGTGGTAAAGGAGTACGTCTACGTAAGGCAGGTAGTAACAGCTGATCCTGATCATGAGAGGGAAATAATTAGAATAATAATAATGGGGTGGAACGCATATGGCAGGTTCTCTCAGATCATGAATGGCAGTTTGCCAATGTCCCTCAAGAGAAAACTATACAGCAGCTGTATATTACCGGTGCTCACCTACGGGGCAGAAACGTGGAGGCTAACGAAGGGGGTTCAGCTCAAGTTAACGACAACGCAGCGAGCCATGGAAAGAAAAATGATAGGTGTAACGTTAAGAGACCGGGCAGAGTGGGTGAGGGGACAAACGCGTGTTAAGGACATCCTATTCGAAATCAAGAGGAAGAAATGGGCAGGGCATGTAATGCGAAGGCAAGATAACCACTGGTCCTCAAGGGTAACGTAGAGGATTCCAAGAGAAGGCAAGCGTAGCAGGGGGCGGCAGAAGGTTAGGTGGGCGGATGAGGTTAAGAAGTTTGCAGGCATACGGTGGCCGCAGCTGGTAAAGGACAGGGGTAATTGTAGGGACATGGGAAAGCCATTTGCGCTGCAGTGGGCGTAGTCAGGCTGATGATGATGATGATGATGATGATGATGATGACGACGACGACCGACGACGATGCTTAGTGACGACCACAGCGCTACACGACGGGACCCTAATCTTTGAAAGAATTACATGAAAAGCCTTGGGCATAGACGGTTCAGATAAAATTATTTTCTTGCGGGCAACGTCTTCAACACTTCCACTAGTCTTCATAAAAGCCAAAAATGTTTTAGTCGAGCTGTATTGCTTTAAAGCGCATATTTTCTTTTGGTGTGCGTTACCGGTTTGCACAGTTAGCTACAAGGAACATAGTTGTCTTCATAGCAGGCGTTTTGGGAAAAAGAATTGTTTCTAAAGTCATATTGGCAGATGGGAAAATACATTGTACATAAATTTTATGCATGTGGCGCTTTTTGTTGCCTTGATTTAGTACAAATAGCCATGCTTAAGAGCACCGCACCAGGCAGACTGCCCTGGGCTGTGTTTCGCTCACGGCTCTGATATCTGAAAGATAACCTTCGTAATTAAGAAACAAAGGTGCTCCCAACATCGAAGATGGCAGTTTAGCGCAGAAAATAAAGCATGGAAGAATTGCTTCAAGTTTTTAAAAACAGTGACTGTTCTCTAGTAAGAGATTACCAATCACTCTGTATACTATCTTTTCTTAGCGATATAATTGAGAAGCTAATCGAAAAACAGATAACATATCTTTCAAAATTTAACCTCTTTAACCATTTCAGTTTGTTTCATATCCTGGTTATTCGACCGAGCTTGCTGTGGTAACGCTAAGTAACCAGTCAAAGGATGCGACTGAAGAAATCAATTACGTGAGATCTGTTCTGTGAAGATATTCACTGAATCTGATAAAATTTATCATCCCATCTTATTTTCTAAACAAGAATTCATAGCAGCAACCGTACCGCACTGCAACTATGCAAAATTTTCTAAGGAAGAGGACCCAAGTAGTCAGCGTTCCAGGTGTTCATTCCGAAACCACGGTAAATAACATTGAGACGCGGCATGGGTAAACACTGGGCCGACGAATGTAGTTTATTTATATTCACGACTTTCCCAAATTTTCTGCTTACTTTATGCACATAACATAGTGGTCATTACTTTAATAGCTTCATTCGCAAACTCACTAACGACCTAGCCTGAGTGCTGAATTGATGTGATGTGAACAGTCTGCACACAAACTAACTCTTAAAAACTAAATTTCTTGCACTCATATTTCAAGAACGGTCACCTGTTCTCTCCGATAGTATCACTTTTTAAACATCCTATACCTGCAAGTCCTACCTGCAGTCACTTAGTTATTGTATTATACTGTACTTAAATTCATTTCATATATAAAGTATTGTTATACACATACAATATAAATATCTATATATGTCATTCAGATAAGAATGAGAGCGTGTTGTGAATTTAACGATCAAACGTCCCTCATTTTTTTTCGCATTCATTCACTCGCGCATTATTTATTGCTTTATATGCTGGAGCGCTACATATATAATGCATTTGCATTCTTAACAACTAAAACAAGACCAGGCTATCAAGATTGTTTAGTTCACATTATAGAAACGGTCATACATTATTGCAAACCTATGTTATTATATCAGTGGAAAAATTGTTAAATTTAATGTCGGTATTTCTCATTTAAAACGACTCAATAAGCCTAACTTTGGTACTCGACCGCGGCGGCTGCGTTTTTATGGAGGAAAAACACTAAGGCGCCCGTGTGCTGTGCGATGTCAGTGCACGTTAAAGATCCCCAGGTGATCGAAATTATTCCGGAGCCCTCCACTACGGCACCTCCTCGTCCTTTCTTCTTCCACTCCCTTGTTTATCCCTTCCCTTACGGCGCGGTTCGGGTGTCCAGCGATATATGAGACAGATACTGCGCCATTTCCTTTCCCCAAAAAACCAATTAATATTATTATTATTATTATTGGTACTCGATACATCAGTGCGTTTTACTTTATAACATAGGTCACCAGACATGGTTCAAACAATAATTATCTTTTACCTAAAGTACGGACTCACAATTGTAGAGGTTTCTTTTTTCTTCTGTAGCATTCTTGAATCTACTGTCATTAGATATTGAATCATAGTCATAATAGTAAACGAAAGCTGCAAAGATATATTCTTCGTCTCGTATTGCTCAGTTTACTTATTACTGTGCGTTTTATTATTGGGTGCTTTTTTTGTGCCAGTCGTCATGCGTTTACTCGTGCTCTCTTTCCCTTTTCGCTTCCTTTTATTATCATTCTTAATAATAACAATAATTAGTTTTTGGGGAAAGGAAATGACGCACTATCTGTCTCATATATCATATATCGTGCAGAGGCGCGTCGAAGCGATGTAACTTTTTCCTTTACAGGCTGTCCACAGAGGGTTGTCAGTGTTCGCCGCACCCAGGACCGGAAAGATAGAGCGTTATCTATGTATGCCGCCTACCATTATACGGTGCCAAAACGCCATGTGGACATGTGGACCACGTGGCCCATGCAAGCCTGCAATACATCAGCGCAGAAAGCTTGATGCTGTGAGCTAGAGACTAGAAATTTGGATAATGGGAGCGTGGCCACCTTGCCACTACAGCAATCTCTCAAAAGAACCAGAGCTTGTCTTCAGTCAACTCAAGAATCGGCGCACTGACCCGCACGCATAAAAAGGAAAACGGGCAGGCTGTGTGTCACGGCATTATCGCGCACTTATTCTTGTTGAGAATTGAGGCACACACCGCTACTTCAGCAAAGACGAGTGCGGTTTTCAGTCAGTTGATAATAAATTAAAGTTAAAAGAAATCACCCGACTAAGCATTCTGCACCCACTAAGTCCCAATGATTCCATTTGGAATCATGCCAAAAAGCTGATAAAGAACAGATTGAACATTGATTTTGAGATTTTCCTGAATTATCCTCCTACTACACACGCTAGTCTGTATTTTTATATTCAGCGGTTTTAATTTGAGCAGGAAAGGTTTAAAAGACTAAAACAGGTGGTCCTTTCCCGCTCACTGAATTTCTCTCTCTATCCTACCTTGACACGCGTTTAGCCGAGTCGTCTCTCAACCACACGGAGCGAACTGTGACGCAGCAATTTCTCAAGACGTCCCGCGCGAACCGGCGCACGAAGTTTCAGCAGGCCGCTATTCTCGCGCGAAGGACGATACCGGAACTACGCGCGTATAACGTATCTGCGGACCAATTCATCCACCGCGACCGCAGACAGCGTGCGCCCCGGCGCTTGCGATGGCCCGCTCCCAGGGACGGCGGCGGTAATAGCGGCCAATACGTTGCCCGCCGGAGACAGCTGTGGCGAGGACCATCACGATTCGCAAACGAGGAGGGCCTCTCGTCCGCGGCGTGACGCGGACCGTCGGTGTCCGCCTCCGCGGATGCCGCGGCTCGATGCCGCCGCATTACTCAAGCCGCCGCCCGTGGATTGCGCCTCTCGTCGGCAATTAGGGGAGCTCACTTCCGCTTCTCCGTGTCGGTACATCCGCGGCGGCAGGAGCACGATCACGCGCGCCCGGCAGGCAGCCTTTCTACGGTCTTCCTCGGGCGTGCGAGTGGCTGATTCGCTCCGCTGGTGCGCTATAGCGCGCGCGCCAAGTGGCTCGTTTGTTCGAGAAGTATGCATGGAAGAAATCTTTATTTAGGAAAGTATGGCCGTCTGGCCTTATTCGGAATAAGGCATTCGGGGATCTAAAAGTCACCTAGGTTTTTGTGTACGGTGATCCGTGCCGATGGAATGCCTACAGAGCGAGTAGCGACTGAATGACCAGTACGGTTTCCGGCGCGATCCTGTCTTGCAGACTTCGGATATTGGGGGTTAGGTGCGGCCTCCTTTGTGATAGCAGACCACTTGACTCCCATGGACGATTGCGGACAGCAGCTCGTGCGGAGTGGAATCCATTTCCTGCCTCCTGTATCACGGCGACTCCACAGCGGCACCAGGACGTCGTTAGCAGCCACGCAACGGTAACGGAGAGACCCAGCAAGGCCCACAGTGACGCATTCAAGGCGGCTATTTCAACGTTGCAATGTGGACGTGGAGATGTGTGAGGGTGAAACATATAGATACAGCTCCATGACGCTGATCACAATTATACACTCGGGGACTGAGAGATGCGAGACCGAAGCCCACGACCGGCGGTTCTCCAGATACGTGGTTAAGGACCAGGACAATCAAGACCGTTGCAAATCCACTGGAATAGCGTTGCGCAGCTGACGTTATATCTTCAGGAGTCGCTGATGCTGAGGAGTAGCAGATACTCTGAGCCTTTTGCCTACTGCGTCTCCCCCCCCCCCCCCCCACCCCTGCTTTGGAACGTAACGCTGAGCTCCTCGCATACCAGTCGTCCTCTGTACCTTATGAGGCCGCCTAACACTCTCTGACTAGCCGGTCTCGTGCTGGGTTCACAACGTAGACGTACCGATATTGAGTGCGAACCTAGCCGGACATACCCTCTTCGCGATAAATATCATGTCCATTGGGTGTGCTGTAACCACACGCTCGGAGCTTCATTGGGCTCTCTCAGAGTTAAGAATTTCTTCGGGCACCCTCAGGTTTGATAAGAAGATGGTTTACGGTTTATCGAGGTTAAAAGTCCCAAAGCGACTCAGGCTATCAGGTATACACCGTAGTGAAATGACCACCTGGGGTTCTTTAACGTGCATTGACAACGCACATTACATGGGCCTATAGCATTTCACCTCCATCTAAATGCGACTGCTGCGGCCGAGATCGAACCTGGGCCTTTTCGATCAGCTGCCTGGAGCCATAACCACTGAGCCACCGCGGCGGCGATGAGATAAAGAGTTCTCACCGTTCTGAGAATTATCGATGAAAATTTACCTCCCCCCCCCACCCCGTTCGTGCCAGCACAATAGCGCATGGCTGGCTTATGCATTGATACTTATAACTCATGATGTAGTAGGCATCAGTATAATACACCGTGTTACTACCTTTCAGAGAAGTGGGATGTTGTGAGGATGTACAGCACACACTGCAGTGCCCAGAAGTAAAGTTGGCCGCCGAGCAACATTTGAAAGCAATGAAATGTGCTGCGTGCTATGTTTTAACACTGTAGTACTCAATGACTGGCTGTCATGTAGAAAAGGTGTCCAAAAAATGTAGACGCCAAACACAATAAACAAAGACGATAGCGCACCAAGCCCAGACGTCGATGGTGGTTTGACAAATTGGTGATATTTGAACGCTGTCTCATGAAGCAATGCTGGAAGCAGTACTGCTGGGTTGGACTTTGTGTCTAATGTGGCATTTGTTCCTAGTGTTGCCTCGCTCTCACTGTTTTGTATGAATTCACACTCATACAGAGATCACTGACTATGGTGGTTCGACGCCGAGCATGACATCCGGCCTTGCATGCCTGCTGCAGCGGCCACATTTTTTTCAGCCTTGGCTTGAATACCTGTAATTATTAGACCTGCGAGAAGTAAGTCTGCGTTACAGCCCTGGCACCCATCTAAATATACCGTCTTCACCTCCCAATGCGATCTTTTTCGAAGACGTCACGTGGCATAAAAACAGTGTCTCAGTAACCTAAACTAGGTCGTGGAGGCTTTTCTTTCCAGCAGAAACCTCAGCAGGCTCCGGCTCTTAGCGTTGTCCGTTAGTCGCAAGGGAAAGTGTTCCTCCCTAGTAGCTTTAAGCCCAACCTCCAGTAATCGTCTTATTCTTGAGCCGCGCATTCCCGAAAAAAAAATCAAGCCCATGATATTCTCTTCATCCCGTTGAGCCATTGAAGAGCATTATCTGTGATTCTATTTGTGGTCTTGTCTCGGTTTCGTGTATAGCCTGTAATTTTAACGTAGGCAAACTGGCTCTGCAAAGAGACATAGCCTAATATGGAGATTATCGTTCGCTGCTACGCATTTTATTCTTTTCATTGCCCAACTGCCCGCATACAACGCGACTTTTTTAACAACCTTCAGCTTCTAAGGCAGAGTTAACACTGCAGTGCCTCACACAGGGTGCTATGGCCAATCAGCAAGCAACAGTGTCTTTCAGATTAATTTGGCAGGCTCGGGAAATCTGGCGTTCATCGTAACACATCGCCTCATATACAGGACGTCACCTGCAGAGGCGGCTCAGTTAGCCTTCTTCCAGCAGCTACTAATCGTGGGTTTGATTCTGATCGCACCGGCTGAACTTCGACCGACGTGAAATGCAAAAATAAAGTTTCAGTGTTTTGAAAAGACCACAATGGTCACAATTCATCCGAGCCCAAAAAATCCTGGTATACAGTGATTTCACTGTTATGAAATGTCTCATGGGTCGCTAATTATCAGGACGCTGAAAATACTCGTGTAATGAGAATTCGGTAATGCCAAACAACATGAGGGCCAAAAATTTATCCAGATACAAAAAATCCCCGTGTACAAAAATTTTCGTGCTTCATCATGAACTAATCATTCGCGCAACCTGAACACATTTCTTATTGTGTAAATAGTTTGTATATATTATTTCTCCCCTATCCTCTTTTCCTGTCCCCTCACCTCTTTCATTTCATTTCTCCATTCTGCCTGTTATCCTTTATTTCCGCTGCCCCAGCTCAGGTGCTTCAGTATCGATGGCAGATGCCGGGGCTAGCAAAAATATTTTCCTTCTTTATTATTATTATTTTAATAAACCACTTAGTACTACTACTACTACTACTACTCGTGCTCTCAAAAATCTCAGGTGTCAGAGTTAAAGCGGTGAAAAATTTCTTGTGCGCTGAGAATTCAGTGGCTTCGAAAAGTTTCAGGGGCAGAAATTTACCCGGGCACGATAATTTCTTGTGTGCTGAGATATTGCTGATGCCAAAAACCTCAGTGGTCGGAATTCACCGGTATGCGCAACTGAATTCATCCATATAAAGAAAACCCTCAGGAGTCGGAATTTATTTGGATACTTCATTGACATTTCCAAATCTGAAAGAACCTCTGGTGTCGAAATTTTTCTGGATGCAAGAAAGATTTCGATGACTTCAAAAACCGTCAGGAATAGGAATTTACTTACGGTACTAAGGCTTCGGTGGTCTGAAAATATTTACTGGATTGAAATTCCGCCAAATACGAAACAAATTCCGATAATCTTCAAATCCAGAAGGACCGGAATTCATCCGGGTAAAACACTTTGATGATCTAGAAAACCTCTGGGACCGGAATCCATCCAGATGCAAAAGGGGATCTTCCGATTTAAAGTAACGCGAATGGATGATGAACAAACAGAAACACAACCGCAGGCGTTGAATTGCACCAGAAATGTTTTGCAGAAAGCCGACTTAAAAAAAAAATTCTACCAAGTCGAAATCAACACTCTGAAACAACTGAAGGCCAAAGTGCATCACTACGCAGCACGTTGTACTCAACGCATGAAGAGTTTCAACCGAAAGGACAAAATTAGCTTTGACAAAAGAATGAAATTTGCGACATGCCAAGGTTGGCTGATGCATGAATTCTTACTGTCGCGTAAGTGGTATTCTTTCATACCTTACCTGTCTAACCGATCTCGGTGTTTAAAAAGATAATGGTCCCCTAGAATGATCCCCTAGATAATGGTCTCCCATTTTTTGTTGTTACAATGCAGCAGTGCTCAGGTAGATGACCGAGCGGTTCACCAGTATGCCAATGTTCGTGTTGATTTAACTGCACATTATTCCATCAACCCTCGCCAAAGGCCAAGTCTGCAGGGAGGCCGAGCGCGTACTACGAGCGACCAAACTGCAAGACAGAAGAGTAAGAATCAAGTGGTTTCCGGCGCACGCGGGCGACGCGTCGGAACGCAGTGAGACGGCAGACGCAGCGGCGCGAGCGCTAACCAACCGCGCCCCGGCAACACACCGTCCGACGTGGTTCGGAGCCAAGGACCGCATGACGGACTACAGCGAAATCACGAAGGCCTGGCTCGCAGGACTCTCCCACCCCCGCACCCGAGGCTGAGTCGAGCCGAGGCGGCACTACTGAGACAGCTGCAGACAGGATCGCTACCGAGCCGGGAATTAAACTTCGCATGTACCCCGAGACCTACCCGACCGATACGTGCAGAGTCTGCCGGAGGGAGACGACAGATCACACGCACATCTTGTGGGACTGCATCAAAAATCCAAAGGAAGCAAGAACAATCCCGCCGCGGCTGGAGGCAGCCGCGAAGAGCAACGACCAAGACCAACAGCTATGGGCCGTCCAGCAGGTCCTCGGGGCGCTCGAAAGGCAGGGACCCAGCGAGCCGGCAACCGCGAGCCGAGACCCGCGCCGAGTAACGGCAATCTCGTAGACTACGGAGGCCCTCGTCGGGGCGCGCGAGCGCCCAACTGCAGGCGCAAATAAAGTTTGCTCCAATCCAATCCAATCCATCAACCCGTTTTTTTTTCATAATACGAAGCGTTGATAATAATAGGTGTTTTGGGGGAAAGGAAATTGCGCAGTATCGGTCTCGTATATCGTTAGACACCTGAACCGCGCCGTAAGGGAAGGGATAAAGGAGGGAGTGAAAGAAGAAAGGAAGAAGAGGCGCCGTAGTGGAGGGCTCCGGAATAATTTCGACTACCTGGGGATCTTTAACGTGCACTGACATCGAACAGCACACGGGCGCCTTAGCGTTTTGCCTCCATAAAAACGCAGCCGCCGCGGTCGGGAACTCTGGATCCGGGAACTCCGGATCAGTAGTCGAGCGCCCTAACCACTGAGCCACCGCGGCGGTTCCCATACAGTTCCAGTGCATAAGCTGCACTTGCGCGAAACAGAACAAACAGGGCTGAATGTGAGATTTGCTTTGGGCTTTCTCCCCGCCGCGGTGGCTCAGTGGTTAGGGCGCTCGACTACTGATCCGGAGTTCCCGGGTTCGAACCCGACCGCGGCGGCTGCGTTTTTATGGAGGAAAAACGCTAAGGCGCCCGTGTGCTGTGCGATGTCAGTGCACGTTAAAGATCCCCAGGTGGTCGAAATTATTCCGGAGCCCTCCACTACGGCACCTCTCTCTTCCTTTCTTCTTTCACTCCCTCCTTTATCCCTTCCCTTACGGCGCGGTTCAGGTGTCCAACGATATATGAGACAGATACTGCGCCATTTCCTTTCCCAAAAAACCAATTATTATTATTATTATTATTTGCGCTTTCTGGTCGCATTGCTTGGGGAAGGGAGCCACGGATTTTTAACGCTGCACGAATTTTTTTTTTCGTGTATATTCGGAATTGGTCATTCTCAACTTCACATTCACAGGTCCCTGGGAGCCTTCACACAGCGCCTTCCGCAACGGTGCAGCGGTTAAAGGATGCGCCGATGCACTGTGATGGCCAGCGCTGCAACCGGTGGGGCTTATGCAACCCAAGTTGCTCTTCCCGAGCAAACTCTCGCGACCAATCAATAATTTATCTGTCACTTGTCACGGTGGTCAGTTCTCTCAGAGTCCCGTGGGCAGGTTGGGATGACGTCACAAGGTCACGTGACCTGGGCGGCCCACCTAGGTTGTTTCTACGGCGGGTGGCCACCTGGGCCACTTACGCCACCCTATTTTTCGCTCCCAACGTCGACAATGATTGATGATGATTTGTTTTTTGGGGGGAAAGGAAATGGCGCAGTATCTGTCTCATACATCGTTGGACACCTGAACCGCGCCGTAAGGGAAGGCACAAAGGAGGGAGTGAAAGATAAAGGAAGGAAGAGGTGCCCGTAGTGGAGGGCTCCGGAATAATTTCGACCACCTGGGGATCCTTAACGTGCACTGACATCGCACAGCACACGGGCGCCTTAGTGTTTTTCCTCCATAAAAACGCAGCCGCCGCGGTCGGGTTCGAACCCGGGAACTCCGGACCAGTTCCGGACCAGGACCGGACAACGCCGACGCCGGGTTTTCTGGGTAACGGTGCCATTTTTCAGGACCTACCCAAGGCGCCCCTCGTTAAATATATTTCAGTGACAAAACTATCAATTTGTTTCGTGTCTCATGGATGTAGATAATTTAGTGTCGATATCAATGTTACCAGAATCTGAAGGTTGAATTCTGTGCATAACTGGGGCGAGAACGGATCGACAATGATCTACCTGACCGGGCAGCGAGTTAGGAAAGAACGGCGAACTCAGACCAAAGCGTCATGCGGAGAGAACCGGCTTTTCGGGGCCGACACGGCATCTTTTTCAGGGTTGTCTGGACGGGGAAAGATGCCGCTTTGTGAACCCTCTTTTTGGCCGCTGCCACAACTCTGGGAAAGGTATACCACTGCCGTGTAACTCACTTGATTGGAGATGCCGACAGTGCGCCTTCGCGGGGTGGCGGGGGACCATACCCAACAATTCTGGACGAAAACATTTTTGAACGAAAGAAAGTTTATGAACGCAATTCTTTCGCATATTGTAAAATTTCACTATAACAATCAATATATCCGCAGATCTCCCTTCGGCAGGCTCTCATTTTCTGCTTTTAACGTTTTCCCCAAAAGCGCTTTTATCATGGAGCTGTCTTAACTGCTCCATGCGAGCGATGGAAACACCACAAAAGAAGATTTTGCTAAATATCGGAAGGATGAACAATTATCTTCCATATTTGTATATCAGTACTGTGCAGTTTTTCAATATTCAAAATTTTTGTCCAAGATTGTTGGACATGTCAAGGTGTCGCGGAGGTCATGTACGCACGCTGATGTAAGGCAGCCTTGGGATTTTTGTACGCTCCCGGGAGAGTTTTGTATTCACCAGGGATCCAAAAGCAAGCGCTTCAGTGGATTAGGCGTTCTCGAAATCAATAAAATGGTCCAGGTCCTCGAAATTCGTGTTCGCGCTGCGTTTTCTGTTAAGTCGCAGATATTGTTCGTATATTTTGTTATGGAGCGTATTGTTGGCGCTTTAATTTTTCTGGATGAATATTTAAAACTTATTTTTCTGTATGCATTTAGGAACTGGAGAAAATGAATTGCATGCGTAGAACGTTTTTATGCAGAGTTATTTTGCACTGCGAGCTTTCCTAATACGACGGCGGTCTGTGCAATATGAGCAGTCAATAATTATGAACAAGTGTGCAGCGAAGGTGCCCAGAGGAGAACCTCACTTGACAAGGAATTTTATTTTAGTGCGCTTTCACAGTAGGGCGGAAGCGTTAGTAAAAAGTGCCGCATAAAAAAAAACACACATGAAATGGATCACAGGAAATGAAATGGATCACAGTCGGAATCCACCAGATATGAGTGGATTATATTATGGTGTGTATTTAATTTTTACAACACATCATTTTGTTGCACTGATTCGTCTAAGGGACAGTAGCACATTGTCTTTCAGGCTTGGTAATTCAACGGAGCGACGCCACTGAGGCAGCGGACTCTAATCATGCACCTTAAACGCGACATAGCAAGCCAACAACCATGCCAGAAGCTCCACAAGTTGTGGTAATACGAGGATAGAATACAGGGCCTGTCCCGGAAGTAAAGAGGCTGAGTATAAAAAAACGCACTTTATTTCATAAAACTTTTCAGTGCACCTAGTATTCTTCAAAATACCAACCTGTGGCATCGGCACGGAGGGCGCACCCAGTTTTCCACTGCTTGTAGGCGTCTTGGAAGCCCGTTTCTGCAATCTCGTTGAGCACCTTCGTTGCAAGCCACGGGACGTTTCACACGGTGTCGAATCGGTTTCCTTTCAACACATATTTCAACCTCGGAAACTGGAAGAATCCACAAAGAGACATGCAGGGGCAGCATTTCCATATGCTGTCTTAATCATGTCGAACGCCTCGGTAGGCAACTTTGTCGGTTGAACGCAAAACTTCACCGCGTACCGCTGTTCCATTGTTCGCTCCATTGCTTCCTTAACGCAGCAATGAAATAGGGGTCCACTCTCAAGCATGCCCACCCGCTTTGCTTGTTCGAAGCCAACTGAGCTCGTCCGGTTGGGAAACTTAAGCCTGCCCCACCTTCACCCGAAAATGGTTTCCAAATCAAGGGTACGAGAGTGCAACGCCACGACTTGTCTCCTTATATACTTTCAGTACAGACCCCGTATATGGATGTGGTCTGTGAAGGAAGCACGTAAAGAAATACTTCTCCGTCAAGCAGTCCCGAGACACATAATTATATATCACACCAAATAGCATTTTATGACAAACCACCACTCTCCGTCGCGCAGCATTGCAGGCTTCAGTGTCACTCCAAACGATATCACACGGCATATACATCGAAACTCAAAAGGAATGCGCCGCACCACCAAAACGCAGCAAGCACTGCAAATCTCCTGGCAATTCATAACATCACTTAATACAGCATAAAGCGCAGCACTCGATACAAAACTAATCAGAGCAAAATGCATCGTATTGCAACGCATCGCACCACATTGCACCAGACAGCACCCCTCTACATTTGTAACGACCTCTTACAAAGAAACATTTCACATCACATCAAATCATATAACACTTTATACGCGACACACATCACCCATAATCATTATACAACAAACCGCACACCATGTATCAGACATCACAATACACAAAACGCATAACATTACACAGTACACCACCTAAAACAACAGATTACAACAAATAGCACAACATAATCGACATCACATCGCAACAAAACACATCACATTGCACCAGAAAGCACCACACGCACGACAAATTACAGCGTAGCACACCGCATAGCACTCCATCATGACACGCTTGAAACATTGCCCACCAACAAGCGCCCCGAGCAAAAAAAAACTCATCTTAAATAATGCACTGCATGCCGTCACACCAAAAATCACATAAACGTTGCAGAGAGCACAGACAGTAAAACTCAGGACAGCAAACGTCATCACGTCACACAGTTGAACAACCGAGGGCAACCAAAAAAGCGCAGCACAACAAACACAACCGAACAAAGCAGTGTGCTTAAGGCGATTCTTATTAGTGCCATGCAACAACATGGCTGACTACCGATTACCAACCGATCGATTTCGTGGTACTGCTTTAAAATTAAACCTCATTTACGTGCTTTGTGCCGTCTATCTTGTGTTAGCGCATCCTCTTCAGGATACGCTAACATTGACATCACCCGCAGAATGGTTGCATGCGCTGTCATACTTAGGCAACCAAGATGAAACCTTAAAGCCATGGTGCTAGAAGTACTTCTAACACCGTGCTTAAGGCGCAGTCTTTTCAACCAGGATGTCTCTTATGATTCAAATGCCATTGACACACTCACAATTATTTATTGTTGTTTAAAACTTTCTGGCCAGAAAGCTTGACAGAAACCCCAGCAGCCAAGTCTGCAACTCCTACCCTGTTAGCGGCAGTATAAAAAAATACAAGCTAAATATTAAACTGTGCCTTCAACAAATTTGTCGAAGTGGACGCGGATATTGGCGGCAGCATCGATGCATTGTATCTGCCCTCAAAATTTCGTGTGTGGACTTCTATATAGGCACTGCCCATCCAAAATTGGTGGATGCTGGAGCGGGGCGTCAAGTTCAGAGAAGCATCCGCAGGGCCCTGGTAAGTGCCATTTGTGGTCATGAAATTCGCGCGGCTTTCGAGAATCTGTGCAAGTCATTGTAATTAACATCAAGTTTCTATCTATCTTAACAATTTACATTCATTCCGTTCGAGTACGTCTTGTGATCTTTACCCTTTTCGATGAGAGCTCTCTATCATCCCGACCGCGACAGCGGCCTAGTGGTTTTAGCATCCGCCCTGTGGGAGATGTAAGATTTGATCCCCAGTGCCGCCAGGTACCAGCCGGGTTTTCAATGGAAAAAATGATGATGATGATGACGATGATGGATTTTTATGGCGCAAGGACATCTAGGGCCAAAGAGCGCCATGACACAAGGTATTTTGCATTTTCTCAAGGTGGGGTCAAAGACCCATTTCCTAAGCATTTCGCCCTAAAAAAGCCGAGCAGCAGACCAGGGGAAAGCTTGTACCCATTGTATCACTGGTGTGTGCCCGGCGGCACTGAGGATCGAACCCCGCATCTCCCGCATGCGAGGCGGATGCTCAACCACTTGGCCACCGCTGCGGTGCAATGGGAAAACGCCTTCCTCTGCCCTGGTGCTACTAATAGCTACTAATAGTCGCAAGCGGACGCTACGTACACACCTGCTATACAGAACGCAGCTTTTCTTACAGCCCAGCTTAAAATTATAGCCTACGTTATCTTGAATTTGCTCGTCATTTACAGCCGAAGAAAAAGCACTGGGAGAGAGAGAAGCGCTCTTTGACGAAATGCTGTCCTTGCTCCGATAAAGTTAATATCAATAATCTTTATCTTATCGTCCCAAGTTAATATTTGCACCTGAGTAGTTTGTGTTTTAAATCAATAACACCTTCTGCAGAAGCGCTCTTTGGCCAAATGCTGCCCTTGCTCCGATAAAGTTAATAGTAATAATCTTAATCTTATCGTCCCAAGTTAATATTTGCACTTGAGTAGTTTGTGTTGTGTCAAGTTGCTGTGAACAATAAAATGGAATAATTTGCAAACTATGCTCTCGGGCTGCATGCTCCACGCGCCCGGCGCCGGCTCTTGGGCAAGTGAAGGTTATTTTTTTTCAAATATCGTAAATTCCGGCATGCAGCCCGCGATCTGTCCTTGTTTAAATGTTTATATTTTGGGAATTTCGAACTGTACAGAACTTTCTTTTTTTCAATATCGCACAGTGTAGCAAGAAATACCAAAAGCGATCGTATGTACGGGGTGCAGACAGTCAAGTAAAAAAAATTGCTTCAGGCAAAATTTAACCTTGTGGACAGTACACCGGGTGCAGATTGTAAACGAAAATTATAGTACTTCAGAAAAATAAGATCGAAATTCAGCTTAAAATTATGACCAACGTTATCTTGATTTTGCTCGTCATTTGCAGCCGAAGCAAAAGCACTGAGAGAGAGAGAGAGAATATGGTTTCCGAATTCGGCTGCACGGTTAGATTTTTTGCCTTACTCCGGGACATTCCTGCGCTTTCGAAGGCGGCGGCCATGTTTCGATGGAGGCGAAACGAAAAAGGCGCCGGTGTGCTGTGCGATGACAGTGGATGTTAAAGATCCCCAGGTGGTAGAAATTATCCCCTAGATCTCCACTACGGCACCTCTTTCTTCCTTTCGTCTCTCTTCCCTCACGGCGCGGTTCGGGTGTCCACCAAGATATGTGTGACAGTTACTGCGTCACTTTCTTTCCTAAAAAACAATTTTAAGTTTCATTCCGGAGTCGGGTTCGAACCCGACCGCGTCGGCTGCGTTGTTATGGAGACAAAACGCTAAGGCGCCCGTGTGCTGTGCGACGTCAGTGCACGCTAAAAATCCCCAGGTGGTCGAAATTATTCCGGAGCCCTCCACTACGGCACCTCTTTCTTCTTTCACTCCCTCCTTTATATTATATTATATTATATTATATATAATAATAATTGGTTTTTTGGGGAAAGGAAATGGCGCAGTATCTGTCTCATATATCGGCGCACACCTGTTCCGCGCCGTAAGGGAAGGGTAAAGGAGGGAGTGAAAGAAGAAAGGAAGAGAGAGGTGCCGTAGTGGAGGGCTCCGGAATAATTTCGACCACTTGGGGATCTTTAACGAGCACTGACATCGCACAGCACACGGGCGCCTTAGCGTTTTTCCTCCATAAAAACGCAGCCGCCGCGGTCGGGTTCGAACCCGGGAACTCCGGATCAGTAGTCGAGCGCCCTAACCACTGAGCCACCGCGGCGGGGCCAATTATTATTGACAATTATTATTATCAAGTTTCATTTCTTCACTCTCGCCATGCTCTCCTCCTGCTTCCTGCGCTCATTATGGCGGTTACTACGACGGGCTACAGCACCGACGCTCAACTCAAGGAACGGGCGCTTAACAGCTGGGCTGTAAGAAAAGCTGCGTTCTGTAGCAGGTGTGTACGTGGCGTCCGCTTGCGACTATTAGTAGCTAAAATTATTGTCTTATCTATAGTAATATCACAGCCACGAACAGTGATGCAAAAAACTTAGAGTTCTGAACCACATTCTGAAAGAAAATGCAATAGCATTCAGGCTGCTTGCTGTGGTGTCTAGAATAAGTGTATAATGTTCTTGTGAATTTCCCTCCAAAATTAACGTTGGAACTGGTTTCATTGCCCTTATATAGAATGCATGAATTGTCTTCTAGGATGTCCGAGTACCTTCCATTAGATTATCATATGGGTTTATACTAACCCGACCCACTAAGTGACCTTAATCCATTTCCTGGGGTGGGCCTACTTTCAAAATTGTGGGGTCCTTAGGAATTTTTGGGGCGTGCCAATTTGAAAATATTGGGGTCCTCAGGTTTTAAAACTTTGGGAGCACCCTATGAATCGCCCGCTGGTGGTCACGTGGTGTTGAGGACGTCAAAACCCTCTCAATTCCATTAATGGATTGCGTTATGTCCAAGTTTGCGGGGAGTTCCAAACACAGACACTGGTGGGGTTTGCGCAATTCTGGTAGTTTTTTCCGAGCTCCCGTAAGTCTCATGCGGAGCGCCACGGTGGGCAGGTGGCAACCGCATTGAATTTGACAGCGGTGGGCAGTGTTCTCAGAATCCGGTGGGCATGAGCCACCTTCCAAGGTGTACTAGTTGTGATAATGACACAAGGTCACTGGACTTCTCACGACCAATCGGAGAATTTCAAGCTCGCGGTGCTCTCTGATTAGTCGGATGAGGTTGCATGACCATGATGATGTCATCAGGAAATTGGTCAGTGAGGAACACTCGTTAAGGAGAAGCCAAAAAAATGTTTGTGAGACAGCGTAAATGCGGTCTCAGGGTAAATTCAGGGTAATCCCGCCTTGCAAGAAGCCGGTTATAAAGCGAATGTGGAGCATGCGTTTCATGAAGTAGCCACTGATTTTAATCCATTTCCAAAAAAATACGAATAATTTGATACGCACTAATCGCGAATAGAGTGAGGACAACCTTAGACTTCAATCAACCAAATGATCAACAGGCTTTCGTAAAGGATACTCGACAATAGACCATATTCACACTACAAATCAACTTAGAGAAATGCGCAGAATATACCCAACCCATTTATATAGCCTTCATTGATTACGTGAAAGCCTTTGGCTCAGCGGAAACCTCAGCAGTCATGCAGGCATTGCGGAATCAGGGTGTATAAAAGGCATGTGAACATACTGGAAGATATCTAAAATGACTGTACAGCTACCATAGTTCTTCATAAAGTCATCAATAAAATTCCAGTAAGGAAGGGTGTCAGGCAGGGAGACATGATCTCGCCAATGCTAATCACCGCTTGTTTACAGGGGGTATTCCGAGATCTAAATTGGGAACCGCTAGGGATAACAGTTAATGGAGAATACCCAATTAAATTGCGATTCCCTGATGACATTGCCTTGCTAAGTCACTCAGGAGAAGAGCTGCAAAGCGTGATCAATGAGTTTGACAGGCAGAGCAGAAGGGTTGGTCTTAAAATTCCCATGCAGAAAACCAAAGTAGTGTTCAACAGTCTCGCAGAGGAAAAGCAGTTCACAATTGGTGAAGAGGTGCTGGAAGTGGTAAAGGAATACGTCTACTTAGCGCAGTTAGCGACCGCTGATCCGGATCATGAGAGGGAAATAGCTAGAAGGATAAGAATGGGGTGGAGCGCATATGGCAGCTTATCTCAGATCATGAATGACAGATCACCAGTATCCCTCAAGAGAAAAGTACACAACAGCTGTATCTTACCGGTAGTCACCTACGGGGCAGAAACGTGGAGGCTAATGCAAAAGGTTCAGCTTAAATTAAGGACAACACAGCAAGCCTTAAGGGTAACGCTGGTCCTTAAGGGTAACCGCTGGTCCTTAAGGGTAACGGTTTGGATTCCAAGAGAAGGCAAGCTTAGCAGGGGGCGGCGTAAAGTTAGGGGGGGGGGGGGATGATATTAAGAAGTTTGCAGCGATACGGTGGCCGCAGCTGGCAAAGGGTAGGGTTAATTGTAGAGACACGGGAGAGGCCTTTTTCATGCAGTGGGCATAGGCAGAATGATGATGATGATGATGATGATGATGACGATGATGATGACGTCTTTACTGCACTTGACTTCTACCGCTAATCATTCTTCGACCGCTACCTTTCACTAGTGTTTAGCACGGCGGCCTCTTTCTTTAGCCCCAATGGCAACGAGTCGAGCCAACGACGCTGAAGAGCTATCGAGCGGCTGCATGCCGGACGGGAAACCGGGTGGCCACATTTTTACAGTGAGCCACTGAGAGGAATTTGGGAATTTAATAGGTCTCCTGTATTGGACATGAGATGGGTTGCGTAAGCAAAGCGCTGTTTTGTTTGGGGGCTGTTAATTGTAGGTCGCAGGCGATACGTTTAGCGCATACTCTGAACATAATTTCTCGTTTTGTAAGAGAGCGTAAAAGTTCAATAATTTTCATTTCGCCAGAATGGCTCAGTCACGGCTTAATTTTCTATGGGGAGACCTTTCCTTTTTCTCATTTTACAGTGGATGTTGAAGAATAGTCCCCAGAAGTACCCTTCTGAGCAAGAAAGCACTTTTTTTATATGGTTGTTTATTGCCTATGGGCATAAGGGGAGTTGGGAAGAAAAGAGAAAGGAAAGGAAAGAGCGGGTGGGTGTTAATTAAAGCAGGAAAGGTGGGCCGATCTACTGAAGGCGAGGGGGGAGCGGTGATGTGGCCCCTGCGTGCAATCAATATATGAGGACTGGTTGTCTGGGTGGAGACCCGCTGCTGCCAGGTGGCGAGTTCTGGTTGGCTTCAGCGCCGGGCAAACCCACAAGTGGTGAGTGTCAGCCTCAGTGTCTTAGTTGCAGACTGGACATCCTAGGCGGGGATATAAGTGGCGAAATTGAGGCCATGTCCGAGTTACGGCAGGAGTGAGGGCAACCGCGACCCGGATCCTCTGAAGCACAACCTCCTCTGCACGGGTAAGACCGCGGGGGAGGGTTATCGCACACGGAGGGACGAGAGCACGTGTGCGGCGCCGGAGGCGTTCCTTTCTTGTGAGAAGGAGGGTAGCATCATCCATACACCTGCCCTGTATGTATAGTAGCCCTGTACACTTGCGGATTTCTGTATTTTATTCGCGGCCGACACAGCATGCAGCCTTGTGCAGCGGGACCGGCAGAACAATGCCACAAAGTCCATGTTCAATTTTTCGGGATACACTGCTGTGATTATTGAGAAACAGCAGTCTAAATAGAAATATCTGCAGTAATAACCAACACTACCTCATGCTTGAGCCATGTTTAGGCACCGAAATATATTGTATATATATTAAGCACACAAATGGCATATTTTCTGAAAGAAATAAATGCGCGACACCACGGAAAAAGGTCATGCCGAGAAAATGCCGCAAGCACAGGACAGACGAATTGAGTTTACGTTAGCGGGCTCGGCCGAATAAGAGTGGTTTTTCGCAGTCTCTCAGAGTGGAGCCCCGGATTATTACTATGAAGATGCGACGTTGTCTGCATGTCACTGCGTGAACTATCAATGACGGGCAGCAGCATGTACCACAGCTTGCTCACAAAAAGAACTTTTCCGGAACAGGGTGTATCTGAGGATGAAAAGAGCAAATCCAGTGTAATTTATGGTTCTTTTCGCTTCGTGCAGATTTGGTTATGAATGACTCGCACTCATTGATAATGATTGATATAAGATTACTTAATTTGCCGAGATTTCGGCATTGCGCGTTGCTGCCTTGTACGCGTCTGAAGGCAGATTACGACAACTGGTCAAATGAACGGGCGCATGAAGTCGACAGCACTGGCGTCTACTGCAATCAAATGGCTGCCCCCATTGCCGTCACTCGAGATGCTCCCTCCTCAAAGTCTATCGTATAGCGCCGCCACCTTGAAGAGATATATGTACCTTGCCGAACCGATATTACTGTCAGTACTTTCTGCTGCGTCTTCGAACCTTGGAGATATGGGAAATACGGTAAGGAAAAAGTCAGAGAGCTCTCATAGCTTATAAAGCAAATAAATTGACTCTTAGTAGCACTTTGTTTCGTGTTTTCTCTTGCGCTCGTTTCATCACCAGCATAATCATCGTTAGCCTAAATACTACCATTGCAGGATAAACGCCTCATTTACTGACCCCTAATGAACCCCGCACTACGCGAGCTGGCACCACCTTATCCCTGCAAACTTCTTAGTGCATAGCGTTTTTATAAGATGCCTCTTTTCCTTTACCTGTACTACACATAAACTAACATACATATGAAGCTCCCTGCCTTTCCCTCTTCCTATTTAGCTATCTGTCTATATACATATGTAGCTATTCATGCGAGTGGCCTGCAGTAGGAAACCGCGCACACCGACAAACTAGCTGCAGCACGGTGCGAGTGTTCTCCCCCAAAGGCACAGCCCTTGGCTCAGCCCAGTTCTCCCTATACGGCTGGATCGAATTCCCAGACACAATGGCATTGGGCGGTCGTGTACGCGTGTCAGCCTCATTGAGCCGCGCTCACGAAGCGGCCAACGCGACCGCAGCTTTTGACGCCGTCAGATGACGCGTGTGTGCTCGACAGAGCTAAGGAGAAAGGGGGGCTCGTTCGCCGAGACACGACCGGGCCCCTTAGTCCAGCGATCAGCGGTTGCATGCAGCGCATTCAAAGGGAAGAAGGCGCGAGAGAAGATGTGCTCCGTGCCCCGCGGCGAGACTCTATTGGCGCGATGCACGTTATTACAACGCTGCCCGAAGCGGCACGGGCCTATACTGCGCGCCTCATCACGCCTAATCTGAACAAGCACGACACGATAGAACGCGCATAGGGCAGCTAATATGGCCCGTAAGAAGTGACGAACGCTTCTGTTCTCGCGAACAGATCAAGGCTTTCTTGGAGAACGCGGGCACGTGACCCGAGAGCTCTGCCATCGACGCTGGAGAGGAGATGAAAAAATAAAGGCGAAACCCGCCGAGAGAATTGCTAGAAGGGTGTTTGTGTCACGTATGACGAGACTGGGACATGTAGTCCTGCGTGCGGTAAACGGGCGGGCCTACTAATTGAGAGCAACATTTAATCAACAGTCCTCGCAGGATAGGAGAAGCAGTCTGGTTTGGTTGTCTGAAGCCAAAACGGCTGTGGCTGCTCGTTTCTGCCCGAGGTTTCTTTCTCAGAAAAGGCGGGCATTGTGATCTTTTCTCGCTTGCAGACAAGAAACCGGTTTTCCTGGCGCTTTCCTTGTCGCATTCGCGCTTTTTACGGAAAGGCGTGACAGTCGACGAAGTTCTAGAGGCCGCAATAAGTGAGATCCTCAGGATTCGTCATCCTATTCTCTCTGCACTGACTTTTGTCTCCTTCTTGCAGTCTAACCTCGCAGATTTAACTTAACTCACTTGACTCCGTCCGCTGCTGGGGTCATTTTGGCATTGAGGAAGCGGAAGCCCTCTGTACAGGTGTCCCTGAACAAACATCAGACGAGTGTGAAGATTTTACACACATGCAGAAATGACACGCAACCAATGCGTAAAACATAAATAACTATGCGAATTATATATTTTTCTGTCCAAAAAAATAACACTGTGAGCTGAGAGGCAAGCTGCACTGGATGGCTCTGGATTTATCTAGAGCACCTGTAATTATTCAAAGAAGACCGAAATCTCAGTTATACGGTGTTGTATTTCGCCTCCCTCGAGATACCTCCGAGTTCGAACCGACTTCGCAGTCGCAGCGGTGCTTAGGCGCCGACCGCCGGGCACTCAGCCACTGCGAAAAGTCGATTAAGAAAATAAAACCATTTTTGGCACCGCTGCGATCGTGGACGCTTACCACCTCGGAACGTCGATACCAGCGCGCTCGCAGTCCAAGTCGATTTAGCCCTAGCAGTGCCTAAATAACTTTGCTATATAAATACAAATTCTGAATAAAAGAACGTCTTGCTGGGCAAGTTGGTACATCTTTGGATTACAGGCGCGAAAACAGACAGACCACAAGGTAGATAAACGGGACGGAGCGCCACTCACAACTGATTTATTCGAAGGCACGACAAACATATATATACCAGCTGACACGCAAGGAGTACTATCATGTTCCAATCTGATATGACAGCGAACGCGTGAAAAAATCGTTCTCTGCCCTATACAACGATATGAACGTGTCGCTGACACACATGCTTCTTTTCTTAGCAATAAAGAATGCTTCGATTAATTCCCTGGCTTTTGTGTCTTTACTTCTTGATAAAATTCGCACACTAGAAAAACATGGCTCACAAGAGCGTGACGGGCAAGACCTTATATGCTTAGGCAAATTTGGCCCTTCCTTATTTTGCTCCACATTTCTGAGCTCGGTCACATACCAGCGGTGGTGGAACTGATAACAAGAAAGACTTCTCTGGTTCGTGCATTAGGCACAACTAGAGGACAACAACTAAGAAGGCCTCTCTTCCACCTCTCCACTGCTTCCTCTCCCCGGCATCCATTCGTTCACTATTCCCTTTCTGCACACCGATTACGTGAGCTGACAAGAGTGGAGAAAGCGCACAATAGAGCTGCACTCTACACTCGAATTAGCATATATAGGGAGTGAAAGGGAAGTCAACTGAATGGTATGCTGGCGAAGCCTTGGGGTACATTTTTATAACTAAAATAATGGAATACTCAATGTTAGCCAGGGAACCGACTTTCCTCTTCAAAACGTGCCCCGCCGCGGTGGCTCAGTGGTTAGGGCGCTCGACCACTGATCCGGAGTTCCCGGGTTCGATGATGACCGCGGCGGCTGCGTTTTTATGGAGGAAAAACGCTAAGGCGCCCGTGTGCTGTGCGATGTCAGTGCACGTTAAAGATCCCCAGGTGGTCGAAATTATTCCGGAGCCCTCCACTACGGCACCTCTTCTTCCTTTCCTCTTTCACTCCCTCCCTTATCCCTTTCCTTACGGCGCGGTTCAGGTGTCCAACGATATATGAGACAGATACTGCGCCATTTCCTTTCCCCCCAAAACCAATTATTATTATTCTTCGAAACATCATGAGAAGTTCAAGCAATTTCGAAGATTTTAACCGAGGTTTCATTATCTTCCAGTTACTAACATCAAGACATCCGATGCCGCGTTTAAAAGCCCCCTCCCATTGCTAACCGGATCAAGTTACTACGATTTTCAGTGAGAATATGTCTCTTTTTCCAAATGTGATCCCTTATATTTAGTGACAGCAATTCTACTCCGGGGCTTGGGCAGCATATCCTCCCCCTATAAAGGAGTGCACTAAAGGACAGCGTACTTCCATTTCACTTCCTTATAGCCCAAATTGTGTTTAGAGTGTACTTCTTCTCTCTCCCCCTCTGAAGCCCAAAGACAACCCGTAGCAGTTTTATCTCTGCCGTACCTTTAAGTCCTCAGTCACGTGCTCTGCGTGAGAGCACCCAGAGATAATGCTTTCTGGCAACCGATAAAAGATTCCATTTGTTGCCTACATAAGCTGACAGCGGTCTATACTGGCTGCGAACATTCAAGCGAGGAGAAGCTCGGCCAGAATTCTTAAGCCAAGCTGATCATAAACCTTACGACTCCGACGGCACACGCTCGATCCAGGACCTTTCACACATCTATAGACCTCACTATTGAGTGGGGATTGCAGTTGTTCCAAGTGACATCGCGACACGGTTTACCCATGAATAGCAGTGAACGGATGGAGTTCAACGAGCTTGAAGAACTTGTCCGAACATATTTGGCGATATAGTTAGCGACCGGGAGAAAGCATAGGACCGATAGAGCTGGCGACGCGAGCCGTGCGATACGCGCCCGCTGTACTATAGCCTGCTACACGAGGCAATCAGCGCCTAGTGTGTCTAGCCCCAGGTAGCGCCGTTGGGACCTACATCAAAGCTGTCAGGCTGGATCTTTTTCCTGGCTTTCCGTATACATAAATCGTGATGCCCGGTGGACCGGCCGTTTCTCTCTGGGTACGATTGGACTGTGGGGGCGATCAGTATTCGGGACGGCAGCTGTACGGGGCTTCGTAGCCTTCATCCCTCCACGCTTTCGACTATATGTTGCTGCTGTCGTTGCAGTCTGGACTGAGACGTCATATTGGCAAGCCATAATGCAGGCGGTCACCGCTTTGTGTCGCAGGAAGAATGGCATTGTGCTGTTGCGACGCTGTGTGATAATTTTTGCGCTTCTTTATTTGACCTTGCTATACGGCCTTATTGAATATGAATGGCCGAACATGTCCTTATGTAATCGCTCTGTTTGCTTTCGGTTCAAGACCGAACTGATGATAGTAAATAAATTAATATCAGGCATCCAAAGGGAAACGATAATTTCTTGGCGGGGAGCGTCTAGCTTACAAACAAGCGTAGAAGGAACAAGAGGTCGGCAAACGTGAAAATTCACTCATAGCTTACGACAGAAAAACGCAAAAAATGCTTGTTTATTCGATGCAGAGGCTGAAGGTCTAAAATGAGAACCCTTTGAGACGCTCGCAGTTCTTGTTTTATATTCGGTGGAGGCTTGTTGCCCAAATCATTGTCTTGTTTACTCCGTAAGGTGCTGACAACAAACTGGCCGGCGAACAATGAATGAAGGGGGCTGTAATTTTCGTTGAATTGCTTCAGGAGTTATTTTTAGAGCCCCGGCTTTTCACAGCCTTATCTATTCCTCCAGAGGATCCTAGTACTCGTTCATTTTCTTGACATATATGTCGTCCAGAAATCGTCTTCACGTCGACTCTTCCTTTTTTTACATTAACGTGGCGAAGTGAGATATGATTAAATGCGGTAAGTTTGACGTATGGAAGAAACTTGGGGAAATAATTCTCTCCTTGTTGGGTGACGTGTATTTTTGCGAGCCTCGCCAACAAAGCACTTGGATTTCATATAAAAGGAGACGCTCGATCTCGACCAGTCACTTTCACCGCACCACCGGTCATCCCCATCACCGCTTCCTCTCGCCTGGCAATGGAAAACAATCACTGAAACAGGGCCGACATCACACCGCCACAAAGGTAAGCCTCTTCACGCAAACGCCCTCCTACGATGCTGGACATCTTCACACGTAGGTGCAACTCGTTCGGGCTGTTTTCGTGCAGAATGAAAAAGCAATTGCTGAAGCATTTTGGTGAGCAGGAGCTGTGCAAGGAGTGTGCCCGATAGCCACAAGTGTGGTCGTCCTCTCAAGTCGTATTAAGCAGTGTAGTTGAATATATCCTTCTTATGCAACTCTCAATCAGAGCTATGCTTTACGTTTACTTTTTCACTGCGTTTATTCCCAGCGCTAGATGTGCGTGATATTCCAAGGGAACAGCTGCTTAAAACACGCAATTTTCACCGGTAATTCGTGGCAGTGAAGTTTGTTACACGGTCACGGGATATTAAATGTCTAAGGTATTGCCGGGCGGGGAGGCAACTTCAGAACAACATGTAGGCTTAGACTGAGACTTTAATAGAATATCGCTTAGCAGTCGAAGACTTAGTCCGGAGGACCGGCTACGTCGGATAAAATACCGAAAGTAAGAAGAACAAAAAGCAAACTTAGATGCCAGGTATAGTCTGTGCGCAGAGATGCATGCTATGAATCGCTCGCTCATTCGCATGAGCTAGCTGAGCCCGAAATAACCGCGTTCACATATCCGTGTACATAAACTGTGATGCGGCCTATTCACGGGGACTGGCTTGTCGAAAAAAGGTAAGATAAAAAAAATAGGAAGGAAGAAATCATGCTTCCCGGCCACATAGTAACGTGACAACATCACATCAGGCCATAGTCACGTCTCCAATGAAAAAAAAAACAACAACAAATGATGACTCCGGTGCGCACTTCTCGACTTTCATGACTTTACAATTCGTCCAAAGGGCACTCGAGGAATCGCAGAATCCACGGCTGATCAAGGTCGCTGTTTGCCCCTATATATAGGCACGAAGAATGGCGGGAACAAATAAAAGACAGCTGCGTTTCTATGGGAGGGACAGAAAAAAGGGGTAGTGACGACAGAACCTTCCTCAGATGGAAAGCTTTTTAATCACACCAGCTGGGAAATTTCTCACCAAGTGCATATTCCGAAATGTGGAGCAGTGGTTCAAAACCCGGGCGTTAGCAGACTGTCACGTCACTTGCGGGATTCAGATGAACTGATATCGAGGAAAAAGTAAAGGTTCCGGACGTCAGCAGCAACTGACTGCCCAGCTCGCAGGAGGCGCCTCAGTCTTCTCTTCTCCAGAAACGGGCCGCAGGGAAATTCCTAGGTTTTGATTCGCAGTACACTAACTGGAGCTGTAAAAAAAAAAAAAGCTCTGTCATTCCTGCATAGCGTCACCTGAAACCCACATCGCCTCCAAAATCACTTTGAAAGATGCTTTTCTTAATGATTCTTGCGGAACGATGTTTGTAGCCACGCACATCTGCTGTCGGCATAGCAGCCAAGAGTAGGAACAGCGAACTACTTATATTTAATGATTTCAAAAACACCAACGTATTTTTTATAAAAGAGCCACGTCGAAGGGCGGTTAAGTGGGTACCCGTGTATCGTTGTTTTCGCCTTCGCTTTAGTCATCGATCATTGGCTGAAATATAGACAGGACGTACATTGTAAACAAAAAGGAGTAAAAAAGGGAGTAAGCTACCTTCTAGCGCACTTTCTTTAAGGATAAAGGAGTGCGCAGAGGACAGCTTACTCTTTTTACACCGACATAGGCGTGTTCCGGGCGTAGGAGAGAAAAAAACACAACGAGCGCGGGAAACGAATGGCGTGTGCAGCGAAGGCACCGTAATAATAGAAAATGATGTAACCTGACGCTATAGCATCATGCAGCACATCATAGTCTTTCGCTTTATTTCGAGGACAAATAAAACGAAGTGTAAAGCAACTTACTGACTTCAAACACGACTTTAGGCTCCCGTACGTCGCTATTTCGAGGCTGTAGCCCTATTCGGAAAATCGAGATGATGCTTGAATGCGCGTTAATACGGTACTCGGAGCAGACTCTTCATTTTCATCTCACGCGTTTCAGACGCCTTAATGGAAGCATGACACGCGTAAATAACGCCCGCATGTGCTCGGCGCGTCGGTATGGCGGCAGCGGCGGCAGCAGCATAGCAGTGAGCGCGTTTTTTTCTGTCCGACAGTGACTCGCGCCTCGCCGCCGCAGTGTAGCCGACGAAGTCGTTCTTCGTGGCCAGAAAGGCCCGTGAAGTCTCAATAAAGGATGGGTAGTTGTTCGTACGCCGGATTAGACGACCCGCGTACAGCCGTTCATATATTGCGTTGACAGAAGAAGGTGGGGTTCTGATTTTTTCTTTACCCGGTGGTCGACTGCTCCCTACGAAGGCGTATACGGTACAAATGAGAACCACACTCCCATATAAAAGGCATAAACATTATGTTCACACCCATATGAAAGGCATAAACACTCTGTTCGCGTGTTTGGGTTGTACTCGATTCTGATGTGTAAGTTTACTGAATCGAGTCTGAGGACGAAACTATTTCACACGCGCTGGCCTTGTTAAGTATGCATACACGATCCCTGAGAACTGAGCCGACAAGCGAGGGAAGTGAGCAGTTTCCAGTAAACCCTATATATCGTAGATGAAGGAAAAGAGGGCGATGTCAAAAAAAAAAACAAGCATCTAACTAGAACACCCATCTTAATCATTTTTAGTTGAACCGTGTCCGAAAGGTTAGTGGTTAGACTCTACTCTATTTTACATCAGAGTCCAAAATTATTAGTGACACATTAACTTCTGAGATATCGGTGGGTTAACTTCGAATAATTGAATTAAACGCTGGTCAATTATTTTGGCTTTTGATGCAAGTTGAGTACGACGTTCAGCAAACCAGCCGTAACTTCGCAGAAATTTGAATGTGGGGCAGCGGTATGGGAGTCTGCGTGCGTTGCTGTGGCAGACTGTAATCTTCGCTCGCCGCATTGGCTATTGTTCTTGACCGTTACGGTCGCTGTCGTCATGTATGGTGACAACCACGTGCTAAAGTGGCAGTTTTACTTATAACTAGTCCTATGACGAGAAAAGCCGGCGGCGGCGTGTGTACTCGCAGTGTGCTAGCTTGCGACAGGGATTCGAACCGACGACATATGCACCTTCAATTGTATGCCTTCCCAGACCTTCGTATCAAAATTGGTGTGCAACCGTTGGTCGTGCAGTGTTCCGGGCGGTGTCACTGAACGCGCCCAGGGGCAGTAATGCTTTCTCATTCCCACACGTAAGCAGTCTCAAGTGTCTCAGCCGAATTTCTTTTTCTGGACTTTAATTAATGAAATAAATCTTTTACATGTGCAGTTCTTGCTATTAGAAACGAGCCCTTTCATAGTTTGCAATTAGTTTTGTTGGCATAACTTTGCATAAAGTAAGCACTCCACCACTCGTAATTATGTAGCATTTATCGCGGGCCACTTGCATGTGATCCATCCATGATTACGGATAAGAATTAGCATAAAAAAGATGAGAGCAATTCTCGTCATTGCAATGTTACATATAATCAAGAAAATTAACCCCTTACGCTCCTCCAACGGGTCTCATATTCGGACATCGGCGTTTACTATACCAGTTCTGCGCATACCTGAACCGCGCCGTAAGGGAAGGGATAAAGGAGGGAGTGAAAGAAGAAAGGAAGAGAGAAGTGCCGTAGTGGAGGGCTCCGGAATAATTTCGACCACCTGAGGATCTTTAAAGTGCACTGACATCGCACAGCACACTGGCGCCTTAGCGTTTTTCCTCCATAAAAACGTAGCCGCCGCGCCCGGGTTCGAACCCGACCGCGGCGGCTGCGTTTTTATGGAGGAAAAACGCTAAGGCGCCCGTGTGCTGTGCGATGTCAGTGCACGTTAAAGATCCCCAGGTGGTCGAAATTATTCCGGAGCCCTCCACTACGGCACTTCTCTCTTCCTTTCTTCTTTCACTCCCTCCTTTATCCCTTCCCTTACGGCGCGGTTCAGGTGTCCAACGATATATGAGACAGATACTGCGTCATTTCCTTTCCCCAAAAAACCAATTATTATTATACAGTGAAACTTACGCAAGCAGTTAGAGAGTGCGTAATAACTTGCACGTGATATTCTGTACCCAGTAGTTAGCCTTGTAATAGTGGCACAGCCTCGAAGCAATGTGTTAGGAAGGTTGCGCTCTGGTTGCAACGTTATACACATAGAAAAACAAACTGCGCACTGAACATGATGCGGCTGAAGAACGCCATACTCTGAGAAACCGAGCACTCCTTTTAGAGCTGATCGTGTGCTATATTCACGTCATACATACAACACAGGGCCGGTCGTCCAAAACACTTCGCACGGGACATTACTTGTCTTTCAACTTCTACTGCCTTTTAGTGCGTGCCACATTAGCGCCGCAAACGGGGCGCCCCCCCCCCCCCTTTTTTTGCCGAGGACGTTGCGTCGGTATTTGCTGTGTAATACATCCCGTTATCCTTCTTCTGTTGAGTGCAAGGAGGCACTGACCAATATCTGTAAAAAACAAATATTTTTTATCATCGTGCTAGTCATTTCCATACCGCTGAAAATTTGCTTGTACTGAAAATTTCTTCGTCGCAAGTTAGGTGTGTGCTATACTATACCAGCCAGGCAAGTCCTTAGCATCGAATCTTCTGTCCCACTTTACAACTGCCGACTCGATGGCGGTCTCGGTGCGTAGAACGCTCCAGGAACCACTTCACAAAGAGAGCTTCCTCAAGAAAAGTCTAAGTCCGCCTTTTAGGAAAAAAAGAAGAGATATTCCAGGAGAAGAAGAAAAGAACAAAGCGGAACGCTCATCCTGCACGAAACAACCTGCACACAGGAGACACGAAAACGAGAAGGAGGTCTCCGGAAGGCGCGGAATGTCGCACGATCAACGGCTACCTTTTTTTTTTTCGCTCAATCGGCCATCGGCGTCTCCGAGAGGAACAGCGCGGCTAATTCGCGAGCAGCTGCCGGGCCCACCGGCGAGCGTCAAAGTAATCATGAGCCCGAAGATGGTCGATCGGCAGCTGGAGGAGAGGAGGCCCGCCGCGGCTCACGCTCTGCCAGGCGGCCGTATTTTCTCGCATCTGAGCAGTGGCGGCCCATCAGCCAGGAAGAGACCCTCCGCCACCTCCAAGAGCGAGGAGGAGGTTCCACAGACTCGCGCGAGAGCCCCGGAGCCTCCTCCGCCCCCGCTATAAAAGAGAATCGCCGGCCGGACGCAAGCCCACGGTGGACTCCTCTTCACAAAGCGCAGGTGAGTGCCACTGCTTTAGAAAGATGTATCTTGCACAAACAAAAAAGAAGCCCACAGAAGTGTTAAATATGTTCTTCCTGGCCAGTTGTTGCGCGCAGGGACATTGGCAGATCATGAGATACAGAATGATCACGGCGGCGTATTTGCGCATTCAGGCGTGTCTCAAACGGTGGCGTTGACGGGATGACCTAGAGGCTTTCGATCTGCGGAATATACTTGCCACCTAGAGGCTTTCGATCCGCGGAATATACTTGCCAGTAGCGAGAGATGTCCCTTGATGGAATGTTCCTTATAATATCGCGGAACTTTGCCAGTCTTCTCGATGTATGATAGACTGAAGGTCGTCACACATGCCGTAACTCAGGCGAGGAAGGGTGCCGGCACGGGCTGGAAAATGTAGTGCTGGCCCCGTGATAACATGCGGAGTTCTTCTGGAGCCGTTAGGTATCCTTGTCTGCACATCCGTTACCGAGCGGCATTGGGGTCCGAAGGGTCGCAATCAATCTCGTGGTTACGGGGTCACCGCTCTTATTGAAGACATGAAGAAAGCGCAATAAATGCGCTTGTTCGGATTTATAGAGCGCGTGGTAAATGTAGGCTGGCGAAAGCACATTCCTAGCTGCCGACAGTGCATTCGAAACAAGTGGTTGTCGCTAAAGTAGCTGCCTTCAAAGAGACGGAGTTCTGAAACCGCACTCTTCTTGGACTGCAGCCGCCAGAGCCGTAGTATACAGCACGTAAGTCTCACGTCGTTAGTCTTGTTCTCCAGGAGCACGTGTTAGGGTGCACGTTGTGTCGAAGAGCATCCATGAAGTCCTAGGCAAAGGCGGTTCCGTCACCTGCCCTGCAGTCCTAGAAGAAAGGAGCAGCGACTGTACAGTGGGGACGGCGCCTTCTCTTCTGCAAAAGGGAAGGAAGATGGGAATGTCGAGGCCTCCCGCATTTGTAGGCGGAATTCGGATTTAGCGGCAGAGCAGGTTAGGCTTAGCGATACCAACCAGGATGAAGCACGCGTCTTTCGGCTTAAGACGAGCCGCCAAAAGACGTGTCGTGCGTCGCGGCGCCCCTTAACAGCCTGTCAACCCGCATATTCCGAGCAGGCACAGCCAGTGGGTGGCCTTCCTTTCGTTTGTTTGCCTACCGACATAAATCTCGCACGAATCGAACGTGTCGCGCGAGGCAAGCGCCCTGTCGCGACAGGCGACGCTGTCATGCTCCGCTCGAAGCCTCATGAGAGCCCCACGTAGCTGTTCGAGAGGGGGGAGAGAAGCTTGGTTCGAAAGCCTTCGGGGAAGCCGTAAAATGTCGCCTTCTTTGATGGTGCCTGAGCCGGGGATAGCTGGAGCGCTCAGCGGCGCGACAGGCGTCCCCGCCGGGGAGGATTGGCCGCGGCATCGACGTCTCTAGGTGGAGTTCATTAGAGCGACCATTGAACGGGGGCAACTGCCGGAAAGCTGTCATGGCTGCTTGGCCATATATTTGCGGGCCGTTGGCCGATAAATAAAGCGCGCTTGATAAAAGGACCTTTTCGGACAATCCGCCCGCCCGCACGCTGAGCTGGCGGAGCTTCCGGCCTTAGCCGTCAGGTTCCCGATTGGCGCGCGTTAGTCTTGGCTAAGGCTTCGGGCGGGGTCTTTCCTGCCGCGATCAGAGCGGCGAGCAGAAGCGGCCGCGCCGCGCGTGAGTATTGGCGGGGCACTGCGCATGCACGCGGACCTCCGGTGGATCGAAGTGCGAACGGAATGTCGCTGTGTAGTTGTAAGGAACTGGCACGTTACTCTTCAGTTTTTATATGCCAAATTGAAATTCGGGGTTGAAAGCAAGCTGTTTAGTTTAAATGGAACAGTCCTAATGAGCATAAAGACGAAATTCATGAATTAGTGGCTTTAGTTTGCCCCCATTTATTTTCTTGCTCATATCGGCTATGCGATATGAATTACGTATTTAGCCGTTTTAGCAAAATGATGTCACGTGTACTCTCCTTTGCCTCATTCAGTGAGCTGGTATCTGTAAGTCTGACCGGTATTAATAGCCTACCTTGAGCTCGAACGTTACCTAAAATTAGGAAAAGTGGCCCCCTAGGTGTCTTGTTGTGTAGCCATTTAGGTATTGATAAGTCATTAGAAATGTGCAAAACACAATTAGCATACTGGAGCTGATCCTGACTCCCTGAAGGTTCAATGACGTGAGGTTAGTTTGAAACGGGAGAATACTTATTAAGAACTTACAATCAACATCAAATGAAGCCAAGAAAACTTTGTCTTAAGGAAAACTAATGCTAGTGCCTTGATTTTCTCTTGGATGGCGCAGATAGCATTGCGTGGCAATTTTATTAGCCAAGTCTGTATTTCTTCTGTACAACCGAATATTTTCGTCTTGTTTGACGTCTCAGTTATCTTGTTAGTGTCACATTTGACGCCGACGGTACACAGCCATTGGTTAGGCTGTCGAGGGCGGATTGAAGTAGAAGGGGTTGGATGATAGATGATGTGGATAGAGAATTTTCTTCCAGGAAGGCACATTGGCCGCCGCATTTTTTGACGAAGAAATGTTTCAAAAATTCATTGTGCAAAGCATAACCATCCCGCCACATCCAACCGTCCCTCACAGAGATACCCGTAGATTGGTTCCTTGTCGGTTAGCTCCTAATCTCTAAGCAACAGATACCCATTTAATGTCAGATAATGCGATTATTTTTTGATGCGTACATTCTAGGGTAAACTCAGAGGGAAACAAATGACGTATGTTGTTACCTAGTGTCACATGAGCAGAAGTTACTATGCAGCGAACTCATGTGGAAAACCAGCTAGCCGCATACTGCTGACTCCATCTGGCGTATCGCCGTGTGATGGCCCTACGTGGATATACTATTCTTGAGAGGCAGAGGCCTTGAACATAATCATACTAGATTGCGATTTGTGCGAGTAGGTGAAATTTCTCGCATTTTTCTTTCTTGAGGAGGAGGGAAGAAAGCTTCGCAAAGCCGTGCACGGGCTTGTGTTGGGGTTGACGGACACTAAGCGGTTACATGCGCGTATTCCTTGTGTGATAACTTTTTGACGAACACAGGGCACCTTTTCTTGCAGTGAACGGTGAGGGCCGGCTCCCTATGCCCGACCAGCACCAGCGCTCGCAACACGAAGATGCTGGCTCGCCTGCTGCCGCCCGTAGTGCTGGTGCTGTTGGCAGCCAGCAAGAGCGGCCACTGTCTCGTTCCCTGCCCCGAGTACTGCACCAGCTCTTTCGCCGTACTTAGGCCGGGCGGCGGGCAGATAAAATGGATCCAAGGACCAGACGCGACCAGCGTGCTCAAGATCATCAAATCCATCACAATGCCCGGCCAGTCGACGACGGTTGTCACGATACGTATCAACGGCGTAGACGTTTCCGTCCCTTCTTTCGCCAAGCCCATGATCATAGAGATACTGAAGAGACACCCTGATCTCTCTAAAATTATAATCGAGTTATTGCAAAGAAGGACACCCGGCTTTCCATCTCAGGATGTGCCGGCAGGTCGCATCCCTCAACCATTTACAACGCCACCCGGCATCGACGTTCGTCCAGGGCCTAACTTCCCCATGGAACTGGAGCCTGGGAATCCGATGCCCCAACCAGTGCCTGACGACTCCTTCTACGTGCGACGAACTCCCGGCATCATCCTGCCTACCGCGGTCGCTCCAATAGAAACGCCTATGGGCGTCTATCCGGAGCCCAGCAGTCGCTTCACTCCTCCAGACATTATGAGCCCCTTTCCAGTCATGCCAGATAATACGCCATTCGTCGCACCTGACATTTTATCCTACCTGGAGTTGCTGGCAAGAAATCCCGACTACTTCGTTCCCATCTACAACATCCTTATTAACAAAGGGGTCCGGTTTCCGGATGTCAACAAGCCTATCACATATGTTATCGTTAATGGCCGCAGGATCAATCTTCCCAGAGAAGTCAGAGTCCTGTTCACAGTGCGGATCAATGGCCAGCCATTTGTATTACCGAGGGATGCTCCGAGACTTGTGTCCTTTATTTCCCAGCATCCTAATCAGCTGACCACCATTGTGACCATTCTGCGACAATTCGGCGCTGTTGTGAAGAGGAACCCTGATGGGCGGGTGACGGCCTTCATCTTATTTGGAAAGACGTACCCGCTGCCGAGCCCGGTCACGACGCAGATCATCGTAAACGGTCGCCGTTTCACGTTGCCCCAAGACCTTCCGTCTCTGATTGCCACCGTCCAGAGTAATCCGCAGGCGTTCCACAAAATCTTGCCTATTCTGATATCATTTGGCGCGCGCCCCCAGAAATCTCCAACCGGCGAGATAACCACTGTTATCATCAACGGCCGATCGTTTCCTGTACGTTCCGTGGCGCCACTGAGGGTTACCATCAGCGGACGGACTTACACGATTCCTGCAGACCTTGACTTGATTCTCAAGCAACCCGGCAGTCTGGTCGTTGGAGAGCTGATCAGTGCGCTGCAAAAGTTGCACATTCCAGTGAATGTAGATAAGGATACCGGCAATGTGATTGGCATTGTTATGGACGGAGTGCCTATTCCATTCCCTGTCATTGTTCGCCTGCGTGTCAACGTTGGTGGGAAAGTGTACCGCATACCAAATGATCTCCCCGCCCTGGTCACATATCTCGAGCAGCACGGCATGCCCGCCCGAGTGTTGTCCTTCCTGTATAACTATTACGGCATCATTCCAGTGAGGGACAGCAACAACGTTGTGATCGCAATATCTTTCAATGACCGCCGGTACCCAGTGAGACGTCAGCCCGAAACCACCGTCAACATTGGGGGCAACCAGTTTGTGCTGCCTAGAGACACACGAAAGCTTCTGAGCATACTGGTGAATCATAAGGTTCCCATTGAAGAGTTCCTGCTCGTCATTCAGAAGGCGGGCTACAGGCTTATCCCAGGACCCGACGGCACTCTTCACAGCGTCCAAAAAGGGTTCGACGTGGTGAACCTGCCGGTGAACGTGCGTCTCGTTGTGACCATAAACGGTGCCCGTTACAGGGTGCCCAACGATCTACCTCGCATTATTCAGGTTTTCAGGCGACTCGGGAATCCCGGACTGATTGAACAAGTGCTCACCAGCCTCAGAAAGATTGGAGTGATTGTTCAACGAGACGGCGGTCAGACCATCCTCATCTTCAATGGTCAGCGCTTCAGCTTCCCATATACACCCCGAACAGGTGGGGATATGGTCGGACCTTCTACCGGCACAGTGACTATTCGCGTCAACTTCAATGGTCGCTCGTTCACTCTTCCTGACCAGCTCGGGGAAATGATGACTGTGGTGCGCTCCAGCGGACCGACGGCCACACAGCTCCTCATCAAGATCCTGAGCTCTCAGGGCATAACGGTGAACATGTCACCCGACGGTACGGACATCATCGCGATCATCATCCAGGGACAAGTCTACCCCGTACCGGGATCCGGCGGGACACCCGGTTGGCGCGGTGGGTCAGCTGGCGGCCAGAACATACAAGTTATCATCCGTGGTCGGACGTTCATGATTCCCCGGGACATCGGCATCCTGCGCCGATCGCTGCCGGGTTTTCAATACGGCGAGCTCATCGTAGCCCTGCATCGTGCCGGAGCCATGCTAGAAGTGGACCAGCGAGGGAATTTCTACGGCATGCGCGTTCGCGGCCGCCTGATAAAATTCGCCGTCATCTTCCGGGTGAACGTGATGCTGGACAAGAGTGGTCGCCAGTACCGCGTGCCACTGGACCTGGCCGAGCTGGCGCAGGGACTGTCCAGCGGTCAGAGATGGAACTGGAGGGTGGTCCGGAAGGTGCTTTACAATTCGGGTATCGAGGTACGGGGCGGCACGGTGGGCGCTCCCCGCGCCATTGGATTCCAGGGCAAGTTCTTCGAACTGCGACACGTCGTCCGCGGCTAAAGGTCCGACGTGCTTTTGTGTCCCCTTCCACATACGTAGGTACAGCAGTACTACCAGTACTCTCGAGTGCGCGGCGTTGCCGTGCCCTTCCGCGCTTGTTAATAAATAAAACGCACAGTCTGCTTAGATTTGCCATGCAGTGTTTGACGCATTGCTGCGCGCCGCTGTCTGGGCTAATGGCTGACGGAATCTTCGTGGTGTGGAAAAGAAAAATGCTGATAACATTTCAGCGCGACTTCAAGTACTGGTGTCGTTCGTGGGAAAAAGTGTCGCATCGGCAAACCGACTCGGTGAAGGGTATACCGACAAGTGCAAAAATTCAAGTACAATAGCCGAGATCAAAACGGAGTAGTAAAAGAATCCTAATCCGACCCTAACTGCCTGCGATCGAAGTGTCGGCGTGGAGGATGATAAAAATTAAATGCTCGAACGAAAGGAATCGCTATTTGACGGAGCCCAAGTTACGCAGTTTGTCAAAAATGGGTTTCACTATGCCTACGAACCGCTAGAAGTTACTTGCGCGCTTTCTGGACACTCATAACGATATCATGTTGTTAGGCACATTTTTTTTTCTGGTGTTGTGTTCCATGTTTTTGCTCAAGCCGAATTTACCATTCGCGCCTTCCCCTTTGCGAGAAGCTAACGAATGACCTGGTGGTTTGGATTTGGCGTTAAGACCAGCAATTTCAGACACAAATTTTGAACATTACAAAATTGCAAGATATTTTTACGGTAATATTGAAGGTAATGGTCCATTCTTGTGATATGTAGCAAAACATTTCTTTTAAAGTGTTTCTATCAGTCGCCTCTAACAGTTAAGACTCCAATATAAACCCAATGGGGAACGCTTTTGACGATAGCAAAAACGTGAATAGAAAAAAATTCAAGACATCCGCTGGGTGATTTATAGATATATTGATTGTTATAGTGAAATCTTACATTATACGAAAAAATTGCGTTCATAAATGGTTTCCCGCTCAAAAAATGCTTTTGTCCAGAATTGCTGCGTATGTTGCCTGCGTCGCCTACACGACATCAGCCCTTGCATCTTTCAGATGTCATCTCCACTGAGAGATATGCCGACTGTGCGAGGTCGCTTGCACGGGCACGAGACATGTCAACTTCGTTTTCTAGCAGATACGAAGTACATCGTTGCGCAATGTTGTACTGTAATACACTACATCCCGAATCTTAACAACACGTTGGCGTCCGTTTCGGCAGTAATGTGCAGTATGCGATTTGGTCCAACCATCTCCAGCATACCTCAGACACTCCGCAATCATGCAGTTCTTGAGAGAAGCAAGTCGTTCCAGACGGACAGATGAACGGCACAAGGCAGATTGTTCCCTTGGCTCGCTCACACAGCACGAATTGGTGAAGAGGATGTTTCGATCTCAGCATGAAGAAGACTGAAATAAAACGAGTGAAGTGTTTTCTAAGCACAGAACCGAGGCGCTCTTGGGATAGGTAGGCACACGCAAGTGCTACTCCTCTTTTTGCTTTTGTTCTGCATATAACCACATTATTAATTCTCTATAAACCACTTCAAGATGCATGAAACTTCATACGACTTCATACTGAATACGGAATACCGCTCATTAGCTAGCGGAATATGATAGCGAGTGCGCCCACCGGAGCTTCAATAGGAAATTTCTGATATCGGGTTCTCACAAAGCTCCAGGCATGCTCAACCTAGAGATGCGCTTGTCCTGATTCCACCCGCTTTTCGGTTCTTTAGCTTAGGTGTGTGTGTCAAAGAGCACTCATGACAAAGAATTTTTATCCCCGCAAACTTCTGCGCTCGCTTCGCTTTACCTTTCGGTGCTCCAAAACTTCTAGGTGGACCTCCTCCAAGTAAGTGCTGCCACTGCAAGACGAGCTAATATTACTTACAATTACAATAGTTAATTGGGAGTCACAATGCCTTGTATACGTATGAAAGATGTTCCTGAGCATGACTTTAATTTCATTCCAATTCAAGGCGTCGGTTGTCCACCACTGCGCTTACGGGTGCAAGTTTGTTAATTTTCTATTGCCAGAACAACCAAACAGCATGAGGGAAGGATGACCGGACAGAAATGTTGTTCAGGCATAAAACAAAAACATCAAATGGCACAAGTTCCTTGTTAATCGTGCCCTCCTTCTTCAGTACTTGGTCAGTTGCTATAGCGTAGGATGTGCGTGTGTTTGTAGTTTAGGCATTGCTGGGGTCGTCAGACTAGCACGTCCTTAGAAGCAGGTTTTTCGCACGATAATTCTGCACTGACCATGTGAATGACGCCCGCTGTGATTGTGACATGACAGTCGCATAGGGTGCCTTATTACACATGCGTGTCTTAAACTGATGGGTCCAACGGCAATGTTTTTGCGACGACTAGGTCTCGCAATAAAAAAATGTAGTGACGCATTCGCTGAATCGGAGTTGAAGAGGGTAACGAGGACATTTTCTGGCACGGAATCTATGTGATGCACCATTCTGCTTTACAGTCCGAAAGGATCGAGGTTGCAGGCGATTTCAGCCACAAAGATTAGAATTGAATGGCCTTCGCTCTTTTTTACATTTTCACATCAAAAGAATTCTGAATGGTCCGCAGAAAACAAACAACAGAATCAAAAGATGATCCCAGCGACACTTACACTGCCTAACGGTAATTCGCACTACAGGTAATAGATTCTCCAAAGAAAAAACAAGAACCAAGTAGGAATCAACTAAAAACTGAGCAGTTACTAACACCACTGAGTTCGCGATGCATTCCAACCATATACAGCACATGGCCTATTACGACGCATACAGTATGACTAGCTTAAGAAGAACCTACCCTGCTGCCACCTAATCTGCATGTTTTTAGAGCGAGAATCTCTAACCCTCCATATGCGTGGAAGCCTGGTATTTACATGGTGCCCGTTTAATTCAGTTTGGAGTCCACACAAAGGCGCTGAGCAAATTTGGGTCACACCGCCAAGCGGTCAGTAGCGGAATATAGCTCATATTCGGTACCTGTATTCACCCCGTGTGTTCATAACCACTAACATCGTTTCGAGAGCCATTAAGCGGCAACCCATTGTGCCACTATGAAGAACGAAGTCTCAGGGAAACCTTTTAGGCCCCACCAGATGCTTACATTTATTACGCATCAGCTCGAAAAAGACCAGGGCACCTAGTTCATCCCTTTAATGCCGCGAGAGAATGGTCACCTCTAGAAATAACAATATGTCAACAAAAACAATGACGCCGGCAAGCTGATAAACGGCGATTAAATTTGATAGCACAGGAGCAGGAGCCAAACGAAAGCTGGGTATCCTACAATACAACGTTTTCAGGTTTACCTGCTCAGAGCGAACTGAAGAAAGGATCAAAATAATATAATTGAACGTCAAGAACGAAGCAAGTGCAACATGATGCACATGACGGTGACGTACCTTAAAGAGTAAGAATTACGCTCTTACAAAAGCTCGCGACTGTAGGCCTCACCCGAAGCCCGAGAAGTATTGCAGTGGCTTAAACGAGATACTCTCCTTGCCTATTCTCATTAGCGAAGACTACTTGTGATTGCGGATGCATGGGCAGATTAATTCGTTGCAATTGGCCCTGGGTCAATTATAAAGATTACTGTTGGGTTTAAAACGACAATTGTATTATATATCAAAACTGAATACAGTACTTTCTTCGGGTAAATGGCGTATAAGTCTTTAATATGACAGAACCGAAGAGTCATGTGTAATCCGGGTGCCAAGAGGAGTGGCCGTTGTCGAGATTGTGCCATGTCATGTCATGTCATTCAGAGGCCACCAATGCAGCCACAATTCATCCGATGCAGAATAAGGCTCTAAGTTTGAGATTTTCGGGTTGTGTATGGATAGCGCGACACGGGGTTGTTTAGGACCGGCCACTTACAGCCAGTCACCGATTTGCGCCAAACCTTAAAGAGAAGTGTATTATGAGGGCAACTCCAGCCCTAAGGTCTCCGTCGTGACGAATGGTACAGTCGTAAATGTCAAGTTATAAGAACCAACGCGAAATATACCTACAGCCTCACTACTTGCAGTGCAAAGAAAGCTTTTCAATAGACTTTTTTTTCAAATATTACCTTCATCATCCTTTGTTATATTTATTAGAGAAAATTAGAGATTATTAGAGAAAAGGTGAGACTAAAACTGGAAGAGGCTGGCTTATGGCTTCACCTCAGACGCCATAGAACTCTAAGGCGTTCAAGCGAAAGAACCAGTCGCATGCTGATCACTCAGCGAATATATAAGCTGACCCCACGGAGCCCAGGGCCATTATTTGAGCCATGCGTGCTCATAGCATTCTCCTCTGAGATTTTCCAACAATGAAACTCATTTATAGGATGTCCCCAGCGTACATTAAAAGGCGACAAAACCGTAGGCGCTTCTCCGCGAAATGATTTTGCCACATTTGCCCAAGCCTGCGTAAACAGCCTTCTCCTTACCGACCGTGTGGACGTGGAAAGCTTCAGTCACGACCGAGAGATGTCATTTGCGGCGTTTACGTCGGGAGAAGATGCCTAATGTAGCGACCATTATAAGAACGCTAGAAATTTTATCGTTACATATTTGGTAAAATTTGCCTCGATGCGTGCGGTAATAAACGACTGAAGAGGAAATACATTCGAATTTGTCAAGGGCCACTGCCGATGACGGGAGCTATGCCATTATAGAAGCAATAATTTGATTGTTTAACGTGGGTCACACTTTGCTCAACTAAACTGGTGACGCACTCCTCTTCTTTCATGAAAACTTTGGAAAATGTTAGGGAAAGTCCTGGAAAAACGCCTGGTTTGTAGGGTCTGTCACCGGCCACTTTAATACGTTTGTAACCGGGGGAACTGAAGGAAACGTTTCAGAGATGTCATCAAGTAAAACCCGCGTAAGATTTGGCTACTAAAGCAATACTCTCGAGAACACTGTGCGATGCTGTCCAAAATCGTCTGCGAAAGGCCTGTGTCAATAATAATAATAATAATTGGTTTTTCGGGAAAGGAAATGGCGCAGTATCTGTCTCATATATCTTTGGACACCTGAACCACGCCGTAAGGGAAAGGATAAAGGAGGGAGTGAAAGAAAGGAAGAAAGAGGTGCCGTAGTGGAGGGCTCCGGAATAATTTCGACCACCTGGGGATCTTTAACGTGAACTGACATCGCACAGCACACGGGCGCCTTAGCGTTTTTCCTCCATAAAAACGCAGCCGCCTCGGTCGGGTTCGAACCCGGGAACTCCGGATCAGTAACCTGTGTCAGTGCAAAATGCGCATCTGGCGGCGACAATGACAGGCGGCAGCGACTCTCAGAGCAGACAGAAATAAGAGTTTGAGAGGACCAATGCGTAACAGGCAGTACGCACAGAGACAGTACGAAGCAATGATGCGTAGCGAATGTGGTCCTCTATGATTGAACAGAGACCAATTCGGACACACGAGTGGCATACAATTTTGAAACTCAGGCCGATCGCCAAGGAATCATCAGACAGCCGTAAATCATTTTAGGCCGCAAAAGCGCGGACCCCTGCAGTGCGTGTATGCGAGTAATGAAGAAGGTAAGCGCAAATAGTGTTGCGACCATTTTGCTTCAAGCATAGCATCTGGGATTTCTGTAAAAAAAAAACTGAAATAAGATTAATGTCGTGCTTACGTTCAAGTATAACACGCTGCACACCTCGTTCTTAGAGGTTACTTATGCCAGAGGGTACGCACGGCAGTATCTGCGAGGGTGCATACTCAACAGTGAAGAGGCACATGCAGAAGTGTGAAGCCACCTCGTTGCAAAACTTGGATACCTCCAGTAGGTAGGTAGACACTCAGCAAGCCCCGCTAACAGCGCGCGTCTCAACAACAGATTGCAGAAAGGGCCCTCGTGTTCTTAGTGCTCCTATCATGCGGGGCACAGGATCCCACATTTATTTCCATATTCTGTATTTGTGCATAGTGTATATTACCCCATACTCCTGTCAGTTCTTACTATGGACCTCCTGCATGTTTGTAAACAAACGAGGTGGCGCTGCAGTCGCTAGAGAGCTCGTGGTAGGCAAAAGGTCGGGGAGTGGCGTCGCGGATAGGTGTTGAGCGCGGGTTTTCAAGGCTTGTGGGCGCGTTTCCAGTTTCTGCGAATCATAGCAATGGTCGATGCTTCCAACTTAGTAATTTGTTGAAGTACCCGAGCTCGCGTTGGCCACGTGCGGCCTATAAAGAGAAATAGTTTGTCACTGTATTGTATATATGGTTAGTAGTAAACATGTAGAAAGCGTTCCTGCCGTTGATTTATGCGCTAGGCATTGAATAAAACAAGTTTTGACACTCTGCACTAGCCGGAATGAATTTACTTCGGGACAATAGTGAGGGGAAGTGCTGGCCTTGTTTCGTCGGAGCAGAAGTGCGCTCATCGTCTGCTGACATATGTACGTGTCGCGCTGTGCGAAAAGTGGGGACAGCGTCGTGTCCCTGATCTCCTCTGTCTCGCTTAGCGCTGTTTTTAGCCGCATGACCACGCACCAGCCAGGCCGACTTGTCCTCTTGTTAAGCTGGTTGATTTGGTGAAAATTTTTGATTTCTAGATTTCTTTCTTAGCCCTGAAGTCTAGTTTCGTGACGAAAAATTATAGCAAAATATTGAGTACAAATTTATAAATTACGCTTTTTAGAAGTGTGGTCGTCAAAAATTGTGAGGTAATTTCTTTGATTTCAGTGCCGCATTTCTTTGACCAAAGCGAAAGCGAAGATGCCATAAACTTTAAGGTTCGTTTTGTGACCTCTCACATTTTCTGCGACTGGAGCACTCACCTTCGTAATTCGCATGAAAATCAAATGATTCCATTTGTCGCAAACTATTCCTGAGACGTCGAGGAGCGTAATAAACCTCTAGATTTTTTTCCCTACATGTGCAGTACTGTGTTAGTTATTTCTTGTAAGAAACGTTTTCATGTAACTATGCATGCATAAGTACTGATCATATAGAAAAAGAACTAATCGCGTCATCGTACAGAACAGGGCTTTATGTACCTGCTGGCATAAAAAAAACTGCGCACTATCTACTCAATTATTTGAGACCTTGGGGGGACTTGATGACGGTGTTAATTATAATTACCCAGAACTGCACCAGGTATAGCTATAAATAAAAGGAATTACTGAAACTAACGTAGGAATTTGATATTTGCACCAAGTTTAGTTACATATCGCATGCATGAATAACAAAAACACTTTTCATTGCCGCGTCCCCTCTCAATCTCGCCACGTGTCTGTTAGTAGCACGCCTGCGGCTGCTTCTTTCCAAACAAGCTTCGCGATCATGTACTACCTCATGAAACATGACACATGCATGATGCAATGAAAAAGCATATGGCGTTTAGCATACTTAAGCACACCAACGCGACCGCGCAAGATTGACACAACTTACCAGACTTCTTTCTACTCGACTGAAATAATTACGTCGTCATATCAAGAAACAGTTTCAAGTAAATATTAAATGTCATAAAATGCGCCATTAAAACATGGTGTGCTATTAACAAAAAAACGCATTCCTTGGGGGCGAGTTAACCTGTCGGCGCCCCGTGCACTCCGGCTCAAGGTGATAAGTACGTGTGCAGCTGCATATGTCTTCTTTTTTCTTGAGCAATTATCAGCCTAATATCCTGAAGTTCAGGTGAATTAACGCAGTAACTTGCATGCTATTAAGTGCATTGAGTGGTAGTGCCTATCGACTCCCAGACTTCGCGCTTTACTACCGTGGCCCAATGCCTGTTAGCCAGTTTCCGAATGCGGCATTTATGCGCGAGAAACCTAACGAGGCTAATTTAATATTTTTATGCTACTACGCGGATCCAGCAGTGACGCAGCTGGTCAATACATGCCGCTTCTGCAGTGCACAGGCTTTATGCAGCCGCCGCTAACTGCGGCAGCTGCGGTAGGCACGGGCAAGCGGAACCTGTTTTGCCTACCATGCGAAAGTCGCTGCTAACATCAGCGCCACCGCATCTTCGTGACGTCGCGGGGTGAAGGAGGTCCATAGCTCCCCCCTTTTCTTTCCTTGGGGCTCTCTGTTTTCTCCCTGTCCTTTTATTCCCGCTAGTCGCGGCTCACGTGTTTCAGGCTTCGATGGCAGATGCCGCGGCCAGCAACATCTTTTCCTTCCATTGTTATTTTATTAATAAATCGCCACTAACAACATAACAACTCGTGTTCTTTGAGTGTATGGCTTAACGAAGGAGCTTCGACTGAAAGGACATGCGCTAGCCGCACTACGCTAAGCCGGGGTCAGAGCTTCGCAAAGCAAGCGCGGGAGCTTGCGGTTCTTGAATCACAGAAACTGCCAGATTCAAAATTTCATACTCTGGTATAATGACTGCTTCGGTGCTTCAAGGTTTAACATTTCTCTACAGTGAGAAAGGTGGGTCCCCCCGTGAGCGTCATTTACTCGTGCCTTCTCTAACATTCACATGCAGACACCCACGCACGCGGGCATGTGTGTATTTGTTTCACTCACATGTGAAACCGTAAGCAGTGCACAAGGAAAGCGGCTGAGTCGGGGACAGCCCTTTTAAGCAAAGCTGCTGCCCGTGGAATACAACGTACATGTCTACGCCTCTAGTTCATGCCAAACAATTCTGGACAAAAAGATGTGTGAGCGGGAACAGTTTATGAACGCATTTTTTCATGTAATATAAGATTTGAGTAAAACACTCAACATATTCGCAGACCACCCGACGTCAGTCTTCTATTTTTTTTCCGTTATTAACGTTTTTGCTATCGTTAAAAGCGTTCCCCATTGGTTTTCTATGGCAGTCTTGACTGTTCGATGTGACTGATGAAAACAAGTTAAAAGAAAGATCTTGTTACACATCAGAAGAACGGACCATTACCTTCAATATTTCCATAAGATTATCTTACAATTTTTCAATATTCAAAACCTTTGTTCCACGACGTTGTACATGGTCTCTTGAATGTATTGAAATACGCTCAGTATGAAAGATATTGTTTGAAAAGACTCTCGCTCATCTGTTTCTTTTTTTTAATTTCTTGGTGACCCCTCTCTCCTTCTAATTTAGTGAAGGCACCGCCCTCTACCCTCGATCAGTCCCTTGACTTTAATCCGCTATGCAAGGATACTTGCAGGTTTTCGCTAGTCGGGAAAAAAAATAACTAGTCAACTCTGCCCGAAACATGGATTATCACAAAGTACAAAAACTAAGACGAAAGAAAGACACAGAGCTTGTCTCAATTGCTATGCTTGCATCGACGCAAGATGCGCATGCACGAAACAAAGATAGAACCGACATTGCACTGCTTTATGGCTCACTTCACTTTCACACACTCCTAACTCTTGTTTTTGTTCTGAAAGCAATAAACTTGCCGGATATATTTGATCTCGCCCTCTGCCACGGATTATAGCCGGGTGCTTATACACGCGTTACCGAGCTGAGCTGCATACCCATATCGGGTAGTGTCGTGACTGCACTTGTGAATCCCCAACTTGGCCAAGCTTCTACGCAGCAAACGCTGGCTCTGGCTGATAATCCCCTTAAACTGGCTGCACGACACTGACAGATTTTTAACAAAAGCTGTTAAGTTCGTGAAATCGCGGACCTTGGCGACAGCAAGAGATTTCACTGATACTGCCTTATTTTGCTGCTCTACATAATCGCGAAGAAACAGAGAATGCCTCTCGCCTGTCTCCTTCCGACCGCCGTTAAACTTCGAAACTAAAAAAAAAAACAATTGTTCAGTCGTCACTGCTGCTTGGTCGTATTTTTACTGTAAGACTGTGAGAAAGGTGGATACTGTGAGTTTTGGGTTAATGCTCTTTGTGAAAACCTTTAGCACGACAGGAGTCCAAAGGGATTTTAACGGGGGTCAGTAGAGAAGATTACTCTCCCCGTCTTCTCAAAATTCACCTGTTGCCCCGAGAAACTGGATTGCTACTTCCTGTTCATAAATATTGTGCTCTGTGATGACTATGTTGGGCCAGTCGGCTGAATTTCGAGCGCACGAGGAGGTACAAGGGCGGTTGCTTCACTTATCCTTTCGATCATAAAAGCACAGGTGAAATCTGGGGGCGTACTTTCTTGCCATGATCCGATTTCCACTCATTTGGCCTTCTGTCATTGGTTGCTGATTCTAGCGTCATGGGCTGTGGGAGCAGTTGACCCACTGGTCATGACAGGAGCAGGCTCATGATGCACTCCCTTGCATCATTGAGTACCTTGCCGCATGTCCCACTGGTGGGCCGGAGGACCGGCGCCGACGCTGCCGAATGGCGGAACGCAACGAAGCGTTTTAAACGACTATCTAGCGTTATAAGCGCTAATCCAGCCTCGGCAAAAAAATAATAATAATAAGGGCCGTCACATGTGAAGCAAACAGGCCCGGCGTGACAGTGTGACTCGGTGGATCTAGATATGGTGCTAGAGTGACCATCTATAGCGGTGGCGCCGTGACAACACTTGAGATGCCGGTTCTTTGCTTTTGCTCACCCACCGGGTGCTGCTTTCGTCACATTGATGTCATGCCCAAAGTAAGTGGAAAAGAAATGGGTAGCAAAAAGACGCGTCCCCTGGCCTTCTTTCCCCAACTCTAAGCTTCCTGGTCTCCAGACCGCGCTAGGGCTGTACCCACGCCTGTTACGCTGCCGCTCTGCCACGGTGTTCGCATCTCGTCGTGAGGGGCCACATTGAGCCGCTTCTCGTGTGTCCTACTGAGCCCCTCGTGCGTTCAGCCGTACGCGCCTTCTGTTTTCTGCGACGGTGCGATCAGTTTTGGTTTCTTTAGCCGATCGCTTTTCTTAGTGACGTCATTTCGCTGATCTGCGGGTTAAAAGAGAGCGCCGCGCGCCTCCTCGTAGGAAACGCTGAGACGAGCGGGGAGCCCCGTGCAGAAACGAACGCGACCGGCGGAAGTCCTGCTCCCACGAGCCCTGTCACGTGACCCGGCGGTGTCGACGACGATGCGGTCGCCGCTGCTCGCCGCGCTGTTCGTGCTGTGGGCAGGGACCGAGACGGGCCTCTGCCTGACCCCGTGCCCGTCACACTGCACCGCGCGCTTCGGCTTCACAGACAACGGCCAGGCGTCCTTTGTGCAGGGGGTCAATGCCTCCGTCGTGATCGACACCATGCAGCAGTTGGAACGCGTCCAAGCAGGCGCCAAGATGACCGCCCTGGTGATTCAGGGAACGAAACTCCGAGTTCCAAGCAGCCTGAAGGTCACCATCCAAAGAACGGTTAAACAGCATCCTGAGCTGGCGAGGATTTTAATCGTAATTCTGAAAAAATTCAAGCCACCTAAGCTTCCGCCAGGGAAACCCGCGAAGCTAAATCCAAAGCCAAAACCGGGAAAACCAGGAATACGGCGCCCCATTCCACCCAAGATCCGCCCTGAGAAAACTCCAAAACCCAAGGGACCGCCAAAGAAACACGTTAACATTCCTTCTGGAGCAGCTACATTGAATGTTACCTTACCTATTGTTAAGCCTGCTTTCCCCGTTTATGAAGTGACGCAGCAATTGTTCCTAGCGCCAGATTTGGAGGGAATGAGCGACAGAGTGCGTTTTTGGCTGGAACTGCTTATCAACCAACCAAATTACTTCCCGGTTATCTATGGCATGCTTACCGAACTAGGTGTGAAGTTTCCGGACGTACGCGGACCGATTGAAAGTGTGGTTCTGGGTAACGGAAAGAACGTCAAGCTGCCGCATACCCTCACAATGAAGTACTCTGTGACGATCAACGGCAAGAGCTTCACACTTCCTAAGGATTCCAACAAGCTTGCAATCTACATTACGAAGCATCCTGAAAAAGTAGCTGTGATAGTCAATTACCTTGGTCACCTCGGAGCCACTTTCTCTGTGGACAAGAAAGGCATGATTAGCAGCTTCCGGTTGTTCAACGTCACCTATAAACTGCCGAAACCAGTAGGCACTCAATTACCTTTGAGAGGCCGCACGTACGTGCTTCCCAGGGACATGAAGTTGGTAATTGATGCTCTTAAGGACAAACCCGAGGACTTTTTGAAGATACAGGTTCTTATAGATGCGTTCGGCGCGAAACTCAAGAAAGGACCCGGTAACTCTATTCAGGCCATGTACAATAACAAGACTACCGGCACAATCAAGATGCCTAAGAATGTGCGCATTAAGATCAAAGACAAGTCATTTGACATTCCTGCCGAACTAAAGACAATACTCCGCCAGCGTCAGGACGTGCCCATAGGTGAACTTCTCGCCGCTCTGCAACGCGCCAAGATACTGGTGAAGGTGGACGAAGCGACCGCAGTCGTTAGGGCCATCGTCATCGACAAAGTGGAAGTGCCGTTCCCTCTCACAATCGACCTGCGCTTCAAGCTCGAAAATAACGTCTACAATATACCACGTGATCTGAAGAAACTAATCGCCTACCTCGAGGCGAAAGGGATGCCGAGCAAGGTCCTCCACATCCTCTACACCCGCTATGGCGTCATTCCGGTGCGCGACGCCGCCGGCATCGTCATCGCACTCTCCTTCAACGGAGTCGAGTACAAGGTCAAAGCCGAGAAGCCAACCACCGTGGCCTTCTTGGGCCAGAAATTCCTGCTCCCCAAGGAGAGCCAGAAGATGGTGGACTTCGTAAATTCCAAGGGCCACCCAGCCATCAAGCCTTTCTTGAAGGCGCTTCAAGTAGCCGGCTACATGTTCATTCCCGAATCAAACGGTCTACTGAGCAGTATCCAGAAGGGCGCTCAGATCATCTCCCTTGGCATGAAGATTCGAATCAGTGTTGTTTTCCAGGAAGTCAATTACAGGATGCCGTTCGATCTGCCACGCCTCGTGAAAAAAATCAAGGGCTTGAGCGCCGCGCAAAAGCAGAAAATCATGAAGCAGCTTGATGAATTCGGTGTCACGGTAACTAAGAAAGGCAAGAAATTGGTTATCGTCTTTAACAGCGTCAAGTACGAAGTTGATGACTAGTTCCAGGGGCGAGCAGCACGGCTGGGACAAAGCAATCTTCTTGACTGCGGCGAAAGTTTCTGCGACGATGACGTGTCGGAGTGCTACGCCCTTTACAGAAGACAGCTGGTGGGAAGCCCTTCTATTCTTTCAATAAAAATGGCATCAGTTGACAGCATGCTTGCATCTGGCTGTGCGAGATTTTTCAGAGACTGCATGATCAATCAAAGCCTTCCGCAGAGTGCCGTGAGCAGTGCGGCGTCACTGCGCACGGCAGGCTCCGGCACAATTTTTTTTTTCGTGAAGGCGGCTGTCGTGCTTGCAGAAGGGAGCCATAGACGAAGCGTGGCCTCTGCAGGGCGCGCAACTTCCAGGACTGGCGTAGAAGAGGCAATACCTCCGCACCGCATACCACCATACGATTGCCCTGGTCTCCTTAGTTTTGCCCCCTTGAATCCTCAGTTCTGAGTGCGATAAGTTCTGCGCTTCCTGAAAACGTTGAACCTACAGCGGTATTTACTCCCCCCCCCCCTCAACCTCTCACCCCCTCCCTGCGCTGGCGTGAGACTGCCTTGCGCGCGCATATTCTGAGAAAATTTCGGTGTTTCCGCAAGGGTACATCCACGTACGCGTTATGATAGCCACGTTGTCTCAAGACTTCGAGATGTTTCGTCCCACGTTAGCCGGATCTGGGTGTAGCTATGGCAAACGCCGGCAAAAACTAGCAAAACTAGCGCATGGGTTTAATAAGTCTACACAGTAAAATTTTGGCCGCGGAAAGTTCACCCTGATCAAATGACTTAAAGCAACGTCATCCTCTCGTATGCTCGCCGCTCGAATCGCTCGTCTTGTACGGTCAATAACGAAACAATAGCTGTGATTTATTCCCTTAAAGTTACTCTGCTAAAGGCACTGAAATTTTTTGGTTTAATGTAGCCTCTGGCTCATAAGGAGTGTCACTTTTTCTCAGAATTTCGTGCGACCGCCTTCTGCAAATGTGCTATTTACATGGTCATTCTTCTTTACAATATAAGCACATATTGGGTGAGATGTCTGAGGAGTTGGTCCTGCACTTTATTCGAGAGGTTTACGGAAGACTTCTTGCACGTTTCCAGAACGACATTTTATGCCAACTAGAGTCAACGCGAATGACAAGGAAAGATCATCCGGGTACCCGCTTTGGTCCTTTATAACGAAGTGTGTCTTGAGGTGAAAATCAATCATACCGAAAAAGACTGGCATAAAATGAGACCTTTAAACGTAAGATACTGTTGAAATTTAAGAGGGTGTCTTGCTACGAGTGCTTGGTCTTCGCTTCGAACAGCCTCGCTGCATTTCATAGACAGCAACTTCGGCTTACGATCTCCCCTAATCATTCTTCGCCTTCCTTGGACTAAATAGCTGGCATGGTAAGTGTGCCACTTTTCAAGGTCACGCTGCAAAGTAGCTGTCTTTCGCGAGTGCGCGCTCAGGCGTGCTTGCCCGGCGCGCTTACTGTGCGCCAACTTTTATTAGCACGAGTTCGGCACAGTTCGGCAGTATTGTATTAGCAGTAGTGTATCAGCCAGTGCATCAGCAGTCTATAGCAGCCTATCACGTTCTGTTATACAGCCCCTTAGTCATCATCTTCTTTTATTGCGAAAACACCACTTCACGAGCTTTAATCGGCTCACCGAATTTGTGTGAACCTTGACCTTGAAGGTGACCTTGGCAAAGCATAGCGTAGCAACAGCCCATGCAGCACTATGCTATCGCCGCAGCCGAATACGCCTAGTGTTAAACTGCGACGCACTCTGGCGCTGTGCATTGCACATCGTCATCTTCCAATTACGGCGCCAACTGTCTAACCTCGATCCGACTATAGACTTCTTATAGACTATATTGCCTTCGTATGGATATTTCTTTTTGTCTATTCATAGTGTATAGACTGTCATAGAAAAAAGTCTAAGAAAAGTCTGTGGCTAAAAATCTATGCATTGTCTATAGGCGGTGTATAGGATTTGTATTGCCAATAAACTGTTCTTTAGAGTTTTTCTATAGACAGTCTATAGAGTTTCTAGATAGAAGTCTATGGACAGTCTATAGACTGTGTAAAAAAAATTTTGTAAGGGTAATGTCGTTGACAGACGTACCGACGACCCTGCAGAGCAAAACCATGCGCCAACCAGGCTAAACATATGTTTTCTTACGCCTACTCGGTTTAGCAACGTTAGAACCCTACCACTGTTTTTCTTTCATCGCGAATGTTGACGATAGGCTATTTTTGAACGCTCAAAGCCCTGCGTCACGTGATCGCTACGAAGGAAACCAGAAGAGCTTCTCCGGAATTCGTGGTAATGGAGAAAAAATTCAAACTAGGCACAGTTTTTTCACTATGCTGTGCCCGGACTGTCACTCTTGATACAGCGTGTGAAAATGTCAATAGTTTTCATTTCTGCCCGCAGAACAGCAATAATTTCAACGTAATTGCAGAAACGGTCATTTACTACGTATGTCTCTAAGAAAGGCGAAGGTACCAGCTGCCAGAAGTTCGCGAAACCTGCCGAAAGATAATTTCATGCAAGAACTGAGCCTAACGGCCGAACCGCCTAAAATTTAGTGTAATGCTGCATTCGCAGGTGATGGAGCAGTTTTAAATTTTTCTCCTTGTTTACTGCATACGCCAGCGTATTCTCCCGAAGTTTTATTTTTATTATTAGTGTCTTATTTATTAAAATAAAAACGGACGTAAAAAGATGTTGCTAGCCGCGGCATCTGCCATCGATACCTGAAGCACCTGAGCTGAGGCTGTCGTGAGTAAAACGACAGGGAGGAGATAGTGAAGGGGAAATAAAGAGGGGAGCGATAGAGGGAAAGGATAGTCCAATTGGAGCCTGTGAGCTATGTCCGTGGTGTCTCAGCCAAAGTGCCGAGGGCTATAGCGTACAACGTTCAGTCTGCTGTTCTTGTTTTTTTTTTGCGACTTAATTAATCGACCGCGACAAAACACCGTTCTCTTAGGCACCGCAGCACCGTGTCAGACTATGACTCCATGAGACTTCTCTAAGCTATGGCCAAATGACCGCTCTTGTCATTCCTATTTGCAGTGATTGATCGGCATAGAAAAGCCTTATTAAGCGGTAAATTTATTGTCATTTGCATTCAGTAACAGTCTCAGTTAACGTCTCCAGTTTGATAGAAGAACTGTTGCAACCTGCACGCAAGAATTTAAAGTCGCAAGTCGGAGTCAAGCAAGCCTAAAGTAATTAGCATTGTTATTTCATGAGCATCTTCTGTTCGTTATAAGTACAAGCCCTACGACGTTAGCAGCGCTTAAAGTTGTCCCTATCTTTAACCCTAACACTGTGTTAGCCACCACCTGCTGCTGCGTGACGCCTTGTGTCCACGTGTTTGTTTCTTCCCTGGGAAGAACGATCGGTTCTTCTAGAAAGCAAACTTCCCTCGCAAAAGAAGCTGTTACAACTCAGCCCTCGTTTGCACTACTGGGCATCGCCAAGTTATAAGTGATTTGAATTACACAGCGCCCTTCATGAATTTCCCCCTCATAAATTCGCGCGCAAAATATTTTAAACGTCTGGCGCTGGCCATTCCGAACATGCTCGTTCTGCTTTCCCCGTTCATATCGCTTATTTCGTTCCGAACAACTTTCCTCGACGTTCTTGCATTCAGAACTGTCAGCAGTGCGAGTCTTAAAATTTGTTTTTGAACGGTGTAATGCTGAAAATGAAACGTGTCTATTTTGGCGCACACACATTTGTTTCCCGTGGCACCGTTCCAGTTCTCAGCGTCAATGTTTGCAGTTGACATCAAATAAGCGAGATGAAATTACCTCGCCCATTGCCTATTTGGGCACCGAAATGGACAATGGAAGTCGTTGATGAATGCAAACAGAGCTCTTTGCTAAGGACTCTGTGCCCACATGCGTGTCCGGCGAGAAGCTTGGGTGGTAGCGAAGACAGGGCTGCCAACCAAGCCGCCCGCCGGACACAAATGACGTGGACTCAAGGGCCTCAGCGATGGGTTCTGTTTGCATCCATCAACGAAAACGGCGTGTTTTGCATGATGGTAGCATAACAGCGAAGAGGCACAAGGTCAGGACATTGGTATGCTGCGCACACGGACAAAATAGAGTTGTTTCATTTTAACGGAGTAGAAAGTGTTGCACCTGGCTCGTAAAAGCCGAGAGGAAGTCCGGGAGGAAACGTGCGTGATAGCAAGTTTTTAGTACGGGGAACAGCGATGGAATAGTTTCCTTCTTCACGGTAAGCAGCTGTATGCGAATGGAAGCACTCAACTTTACGAAACTAAAGCAGCGATCTTCATGCCTTAGTGTCCAAGGTACAGGTTTCTTCACTAAAGAGGGATTGACGGCTATTCAGGCGATCAATGACGCTTAAGGCGGAACACCGTGGATTTAAGGAGAAGCACAAGGAGATAAACGGACTAAGGGACGATTAAGGAGAAACACTGTGACTGCTCTGGAATAAAACTAACGCATTGTCGCTGTGGACCTTACAACACCATCACTAAAGGAATAACGCCATAAAAAATTCGACCAATTTGCAAATTTACAGGCAAGTTTTGCTAGGCAGCTGGGAGAGTCACGTGATGTGATGTGTCTGATGGAGCCATTCCATTAAGCATGCCGGCATTGTGAAACCTACTTCTGAAGCCCAGATGAGTAAATGCGGGAAACAAGTATGAAACCGAAAAGCGTGAGGCTCCTCGAACTTAGGCGCATCAAGGCAAGGTCCGTAGTAGTCTGCGCAACCAACTCCTGGCGCACGTTCAAATAGGGCAGTCTGTTGTAGTTGTGCGCGTAAGGATGATGGCTATGGAATGAATTGCATCCAAATAGCTGAATAAGGCCAGTGAATTTCGCGAAGAAAACGTGTCCTTCGGCTACAGAAAAGTGAAGATTCGTGCATTCCAGCATCAGTCTCGTCGAGCTGGTCAAAATGTGCTCTCATTGTGTGCTATATCCCACACGTACATGTATGGTACCGATAAACACAATGTCAAAGGCCTTCCGCCCAGTCGTCGCTGGTACAGTCATCTGCAAGCAAGTGCGAGAAGTCCCCACATACCCAGCAATTCTGACAAAGGAATTTTTGGCAATGGCAATGGTGACAAAGGCAATGGTTTATGAACGCAATTTTTACTATGTCAGAAGATTTAACCGTAGCACTCATTATATCCGCAGATCTCCCCTCATCAGGCTTGCATTGTTTTTGCAATTAAAGTTTTTTGCAGTTTTCAAAGACATTCCTTATTGGTTTTATATGGCAGTCCTAGCTACTCAGTACGAGTGCTGGAAAAACTTTAAAAGAAATATTCTGCTACGGATTCGAAGAATGAACAGTTACCTTTAATGATTCCATAATAGTACATTACAGTATTCCAATATACAAAATTTTTGTCTAAGAATCCTGCTCTTTATTCTTCTGCGTTCTTTTCGAAGATTTAGGGATAAATTACAGCAATAGTTAAGCTACCCCTCTCATTTCTTCGTAGCCTTGAGGGCGAAAGGTGTCGGTTCTTTACTGACTGTACTAATCAGATGCGGTAAGATATAAAGCAGGAACGCAATATATTATGACGCCTATCACCATTTTACTTTCCTTACTATATGAACATGTACAGTCGTCCACAGACCTGCCTAGAGCGCTCGAACACTATGCAGCCTGCGCTCCGCAACGCGCAGAGCGACGTCTAGCGGCGGCGCCTGGTTTGAGACTGCGCATCTTTGACTGTCGTCTGAGCATCGGACATGTGCTATCTCGAAGCAGGCGCTGCCGCTAGACGTCGCTCTGCGGAACGCAGACGGCGCGGAGTTCGAGCGTTATAGACAGGTCTGTGGAGGACTGTACAACTGCAATGTGAAGCGCGCACAGTAATTTCGGCCTTGTTATCAGAATTTTGGATAGCATCGCGTTACCGGTTCGCACCGAGAGAAAAAAACACACCATTGGATGAGGACGAGCAGTGGGATCTGGGAGCAATGTTTAGTGCCAAAGCTGTGTGACCTAGAGCAAAGTGGATGCAGCGGGTAGGCTAGGAGGAATGGTGATACTGACCAGCATGCGACGACACGTGCAGGAGACGTCGAGAGACCGAGTGCAGCCCCCGACGGAAGGAAGACGAGATTGCCGTCCCCGCTGCAATCCCTGCCAAGTGACCGATGACTGCCACGATGCGGTTGCTGGCTGTGCTACCGGTCGCCACGGCTCTCTTGCTGTGGGCAGCTGTCGACACGTGCTTGGGCCGACGGATAACCAAGGCCACTTCGGACCCGACCTCTTGCCCCGCTATCTGCGCAAAGAGGGCCTTTTTCATCGCACAGAATGGCACAAGTGTCTCCATGCAACCACAGGAGATCCTAGTAGTGGATAGTGTTCAAAAGATCCTGATGACCATCAAGGGTGGTGAAAAATGGGTTACTATAACTGTTGGAGGGGATAAGGTACATGTTCCCTCTAGAGCGCAGATCCAGATCCGGGTTATCCTGCAAAAAAATCCGCAGATTAGGGCTTTGCTGATAGGATTTATCGAGGGAAAACGTGTTCAGCTGAAGCAAGGCCTGGTCGCTACGAAGACACCCGTGAAAAGGAATCCCCCGAAAAAACCAGCACCGCCGACTAAGCGCCCTACTGCGAAGCCTAAAACGACGCCCAAAGCAACAAAAAACAACCAAAGGACAAAAAAGCCTGCAACGAAGAGGACGAAACCCACCAAAAAGGGCAACGTGAAAACCACCAAAAGGGTACCTGCTAAATCCACCAGAAGGCTCACTACTAAAGCCACCAAAAAGCCCGTTACAAAAACCACCAAAAAGCCGATCGCGAAACTCACCGAAAAGCCGACTACGAAACCCCCCAGAAAGTCTACTCCGAAGTTAAAGTCAAAGCCGCCCAAAGGGGTCACTCCGAAGCCCTCTCAGAAGTCAGTTACACGGCGGCAGCTTCAGGGAAGTATTCATTTTAACGCCAGTTTTGAGTTTTGGAAAAATTTCCGTTCGAACATGCCAATGCCCGACATCAGCCGTATAGGGCTGATGTACATCAATGCGGTGCCCAACATCGACCCCAAAGCGCTTATCCTGCTGGGATACCTGTTCAGTCAGCCAAACTACTTTTCAGTGGTCTACCAAACGCTGATCCAGATTGGCATCAAGTTCCCGAGCCTGACCGGGCCAATCAATTCGGTAACTTGGAATAACGTCCTTATCCCTTTTCCGCAGCCGCTTGTTGTGAGCTACATAGTTAATGTGAAAGGCGGGGTGTTCCAAGTGCCCAGAGAGGCACCAAAACTTGCCCTCTACCTTTCCACGCATGCCGCAGAGATTGCGGGGGTGGCCAGTTCTTTGAGCCGGATCGGTGGCATGTACTCCATTAGCGGCGGGAACCAAATTACCGGTTTCACAATATTCGGCCAATTCTACCGCTTTACGAAGCCCGCGGTCACGACCTTGGTCTTAAACGGGCGCAGCTACGTACTTCCCAAGGACATCGACGCGATTCTGGTTGCCGTGAAGAGCAATTACAAGTTATTCTATAGCCTCCAGATGCTCCTAGAAGCGTTCGGTGTGCAATTCAAGAAAGCCAATCCGGCCGTGATGCAGGGTTTGACCCCCCAGGGCAAAAGCCACAGCATAAACATTGTGCCCGGTGTGCGCATAAAGATCGACGACAAATTCTACGACATTCCGGCTGACCTGGAGGCGATATTCAAAAAGTCCGACGGCTTCAAGGTGGGTGCGCTCCTTGCGGCTCTCCAGGAGAAGGGGGTCCCAGTGAAAGTAGACGAAAAAACTGGGGTCATCGAGGGCATTCTCATCAAAGACGGCCTGGTCCCGTTCCCTTACACCATCGACCTGCGCTTCAAGATGGACAACACGGTCTACGTGATACCACGCGACCTCCAGAAGCTAATCGCCGTCCTCGAGAAGAAAAACATGCCCAGCAAGATCCTGTCAATTCTGTACGACCGTTACGGAGTGATTCCCGTGCGCAATGCCGACAACACGGTGATTGCTATCTCTTTCAACGGCAAGAAGTACCCCGTCAAGGCGCAGCCACTGACAGCCGTTACGATTCGCGGACGCAAGTTCCTCCTTCCAAAAGACACCGCCAAATTGGTAGACTTCGTGCAGTCCTTGAAAAACGACGACAAAATCGGGTTCGAGTTCTTGAAGGCGCTCAAGGTTGCCGGCTTCATGCTCGTCACCGACGACGACGGCGCAATGCGCAGAATCCAGAAGGGGGCGCAGTTGATCAAACTCGGTATGGAAATTCGTGTCAGAGTGATCTACGATAAAAAGACCTACAAAGTGCCCCAAGACTTGATGCTGCTAGTGAACCTGATTCGCAAGTCTGGTCCGGCCCACGTGAAGAAGGTTACGGATCAACTGAAAGCTTTCGACGTGGAAGTTACAAGGAAAGACAAGAAGTTAAAGATAGTTTTCAACAGCGTCCAGTATGTAGTAGATTTACAATCTGGCAGCGTCCAGGGATAGCAGTTTCACGGCATCTCGCTGTGTGATTTCTGGATGAAGACGCGAGCAGTATAAACAAGAGCGGTGATCACGCACGTTCAATAAATATATTTCTCTGACTCTCGTGTTGATCATGTTGTATTATTAAAGAAAACAGAACTGCCCGCCACTGACCTGGGTGAGCGAAAGAGCGTCTTTAATGCGATAGAAAGTCTGGCGTCAACGGCCGAGAAGATTTTGCACCTGTGTTGCCTCGTGCCTGATTACTTTATCCCTTTATTTTTCTTTTGTTCCTCTGCTTCCCTTCCGCCTGTACACAGCAGGCAACCGGAATTGTCTTCCCGTGTACCTGCTCAGTTTCTCCCTCATTCTGTCTCGCTCTTTACGTCGAGTAGAACGACGGCAAAACCGATAAGACGATGAACTGTGATGAAGTCAGCAGTGCGATGCACGGCATAGTCGCCGGGCAAGCTAAAAGCCTCGTTGCATGTAACTAAAATTGTTTCCCCCTATGGCAGCCTTCGTGTCGCCATGTGCTGGCGGATAGTTGCATCCGCTGAAAGAAGCTGACAAACCTTACTATTCTTCGCCTCGATCAGACGGGCTTAACCTAAACTTGGCTGTGCCCGATAAGGTTTGCGTAGTGTACCGCGGGACGTGGATGGATTTTTATATCGCTGCTTGCTCTCGGTGTAACCAGCTGCCCTTACAAAAACTTCTTTATACAGTCTATATACTGTCCACTGACTTCTGTCTATGAAGTGTATAGACTCTCTATAGACGAACCCTAGAGAACAGTCCATAGGCAATACAAATCTTATATGCAGTGTACAGACAATCTATATATTTACGGGCATACACTTTTAGTAGACTTTTGTCTGTAGACAGTCTATAGACTATGAGTAGACAAAAACAAATATCTATAGGAAGACAGTAGAGTCTATAAGAAGTCTATAGAGTGTCTTAGACCGTTTTTATAAGGGTGGAACAGTGTCGATGAAATCGGGCGTGTATGGCGCGGCGTACCGACTTGGCAAGGCTTCGGTGCACTCGGAAATGTGACAATATTTCAAGTGAAATTTTTCAATAATATTTTTATCGCTCCATATTTTGATAAAGAAGAGTGATACTTGTGAACGAGCGATGCTGGATTCATTGTTGTTTGCGCGCCTCAGTTCCTCATTGCTAAGTGGCGTAATTTCGGTTGATGTGTGAACTAAACGTGTGCGTTCGTACATTAACACCCGGAGGAAAAAGTGTCCGTGTTAATTGTGCCGTGTAAAAAGTGGTTATGCCGAATAGGGTTCTACCAATTTAGATGGCATATAAGCGCTTCATGGAGCAGAAGCAAGGCGCTGTGAATAGCGTTCTACCAATTTAGATGACATATAAGTGCTTCATGGAGTGTAAACAGGGCGCTGTGAATAGGGTTCTACCAATTTAGATGACATATAAGTATATCATGGAGGAGAAACAGGGCGCTGTGAATGGGGTTCTACCAATTTAGATGACATATAAGTGCTTCATGGAGGAGAAACAGTGCGCTGTGAATAGGGTTCTACCAATTTAGATGACATATAAGTGCTTCATGGAGGAGAAACAGGGCGCTGTGAATGAGGTTCTACCAATTTAGATGACATATAAGTGCTTCATGGAGGAGAAACAGTGCGCTGTGAATAGGGTTCTACCAATTTAGATGACATATAAGCGCTTCATGGAGCAGAAGCAAGGCGCTGTGAATAGCGTTCTACCAATTTAGATGACATATAAGTGCTTCATGGAGTGTAAACAGGGCGCTGTGAATAGGGTTCTACCAATTTAGATGACATATAAGTATATCATGGAGGAGAAACAGGGCGCTGTGAATAGGGTTCTACCAATTTAGATGACATATAAGTGCTTCATGGAGGAGAAACAGGGCGCTGTGAATGGGGTTCTACCAATTTAGATGACATATAAGTGCTTCATGGAGGAGAAACAGTGCGCTGTGAATAGGGTTCTACCAATTTAGATGACATATAAGTGCTTCATGGAGGAGAAACAGGGCGCTGTGAATGGGGTTCTACCAATTTAGATTACATATAACTGCTTCATGGAGGAGAAACAGGGCGCTGTGAATAGGGTAGAGACCGAACAAGATATTGATCGAATAGGGTTGAACGCGGGGGTATGCAGTGTGGAATAAAAATTCCCCTTTATTTGTAACCGAAGCCCGAGTTCTTTACACCGGTTAAGAAACTGCGAATTGAAATCCGTGCATGTCCTGTGGCCAGTTCCTGAAGATGAGCAGAAGGAAGCGCCACCTATCATATGCGTAACGAAGTGTATGTGCAGCCCTGTACTCTTTACTTTTTAACTGTAGCCCTGAACATTTGAAGCATCGCTGAGTATTCATCGGAAAACCGCAAGGGGCGGGACAGTCAGCTAATCTCCTTATCTCGAACTAAACAGCAGGTCGCATTCAGATTCATGTTTACTGTGGGGAGTGTTGCTCCTAGTATGACCATATAATAAGCACTTGATCTTGACGTAATTAGAAACGTGGTTTATTAACATCTCAGCTCAAACCAAAATGATGAAGTGCACAGGAAAGGAAATGTTATGCGGATAATCGATTGTGTATCATGGCTTTGGAGCCCATTTTGAAGGCAGGAAAAACACAACACGGGACGGCAGAGTCAAAAGGGGACGCGAAATTATGGAATTCCCGTAGATAGCACGGCTACAGCCGGCGGATGTGAGGTATAATTACAGATCCATGGGAGAAAGAGCATTTCCCTTCTAATGGAAGTAACCTGGCTGGCGGTGATTGCTCTCTCTGGTGATCAAGGAGCTCCGCCAACATAAAGAACTCGGAACTCGGAACTCGGCAACAGTACAACGTCCCGAGCAGCGCGTTTACTTAAAAAGACGCAAAGCGGCCTCCTGCAAAGACTGGGCGCCGGCGTCACGGCGTGTATGCGAAGCAAAATGCAGAATTGTCACCACCGTGAAGGGTGCGTTGTCGGGTCTACTTTGGACGCAGTATAGCCAAAATCAGACTTTCACAGTACCTCAGAGGTGCTGTTTGTGCTGGCAGCAGTTGGCAAGATAAGTTATCACTTTCCTGATGCGCTTTGTGATGAGGCATTTTTTAGGTGTAATAGAGCCCGAAAAAGATTTTAAAGGGTCGTCCTTCGGTTTGTCAGCGATAGGCGTAGCCGAGAAAACGCAATGCCCTGCGGATACGCTTGGGCAGAGGTACACTACGCTCCTTGCGGCCAAAACAAGGTGAAAAGCCCAGGAGGCCCTAACAAGAAACGCTGTCACAATTGGAACCCGACAACAATTCGATTCTTCTGCACCGTGCATTGCTGGAGATAAGCCTCTGTATTGTCGAGCAGTTTCACAGTTTTCTTTGGGACATTCTTCACACAAATTCGCTAGGTTTTCAAGTTTCAGAATCAATCAAACAATCAATTTTTATTTTCGGTGTCCAGGGACATACCTAAGGTATTTCTTGCTAACACACACACACACACACACACACACACACACACACACACACACACACACACACACACACACACACACACACACACACACACACACACACACACACACACACACACACACACACACACACACACACACACACACACACACACACACACACACACACACACACACACACACACACACACACACACACACACACACACACACACACACACACACACACACACACACACACACACACACACACACACACACACACACACACACACACACACACACACACACACACACACACACACACACACACACACACACACACACACACACACACACACACACACACACACACACACACACACACACACACACACACACACACACACACACACACACACACACACACACACACACACACACACACACACACACACACACACACACACACACACACACACACACACACACACACACACACACACACACACACACACACACACACACACACACACACACACACACACACACACACACACACACACACACACACACACACACACACACACACACACACACACACACACACACACACACACACACACACACACACACACACACACACACACACACACACACACACACACACACACACACACACACACACACACACACACACACACACACACACACACACACACAAGCACACACACACACACACACACACACACAAAAAGTAGTACATTCATTTTCCCACAAAGGGAAATAATCAAGGGAAGTATTGCAGCAGTCAAGGTGGCAGAATAAAAAAGTATCAACTAGGCCTCTGTTTTAGAGAAAGGCGTGAAAGCGAATAGAAAGCATAACAAAAAGGCGAAAACATGAAAACAGCGGGAAGTGAAAACAACTTGAACAGGGAACAGACAAAAACGACAAATAAAAAGTAACAAACAGGCAAAGGAAATGAAAACAAAGAACGACCTTTCACAACAAAATAGAGCATAAAGCAAAATACAATCACGAATAACCCAATCCAAATAGAACGAATATGAAATCTCTAAAATACAAGGTAGAAATAGAATCAAACACAATAAAAAAAACATTAGTGAACGCGTTACAGAAAATCACACGAGAGTACACGGTTTTAAAGTAAAAATATTAATGAAAACATGTAGAAGTGACGAAACAAAAGTAATAATAATAATAATAATAATAATAATAATAATAATAATAATAATAATAATAATAATAATAATAATAATAATAATAATAATAATAATAATGCCTGTTTATTTATACGCATCAAATACTCGATGTAAGAGAAAAAATACAAGGAAAATGTGTTTTAGATTCCAATCCATGTAGTGAGAGCGGCACATTATCAAAATCATACCCAAAAATTCTAGACAAAAGCATTTTTCAACGAGAAAGAAGCTATGAACGCTATTTTTCATGTAACGAAGATTTTGTTTTAAAAATCAATATATCCGATGATCTTCTCCCGGCAGGCTTGCATTTTGTTTTTTGCTATTAGCGTTTTTTTTTGCTATCGTCAAAGGCGTTCCCGATTGGTTTTTTATGGCAGTCTTAACTGTTCGATGTGAGTGATAGAAATACTATAAAATTAAGATTTTGCTGCATATAGGAAGAAAGGACTATTAGCTTCAATATTCACATACAAGCACCTCACACTTTTGCAATATTCAAAATTTTTGTCCTCAAATGTTGTACATGTACACAGTATGCACAAGTTCTTGATGTAAGCAGGATTCTTAACAGTGTCGATATTACACACAACACTACACAGACATTTTTTTCTTCAGCGATTTCAAAGCAGTCTGGAAATATACAAGTTGTCAGAAGAACATTATAATTATAAAATATATGGCTTCTTTAGGACTTGCAGGAAGATAGATGCACATTATTTTTTTAGCAATGTATAGCGCGCACACAATTACAAAGGCTCCAAAAAACGGCCCTGAAGCCACTGGTTCGAGTCGCGACATGGGCTGCGTATTTATGGCAAGAACTGTAAATATTTGGAACAGTTGACTGTTCACTATGAGTAGGAGCATTGACGTCCATGTTCCCTGCTCACATTGTTCGATAGTTAGACTGATGATGTAGTCTTTTCTGTCGCCTTTACATGAACACTTGCAGATTTCAGTAGAGCTTCTTATTCAATGACTTAGAGATATCGTTTAGTATATATAGTTTAGTAGTTTAGTTTAATATATATACACAAGAAATCCTTGAATTATTTCTTGCTTCTATATCTCTAACTAATATACATCGCCAACATCGAGCGTCCGCAATCACGTGACCCAACCGTGCACATAGGTCGTGTTTCGCTCTTCGCACTAATGTCGTCAACAGGTCGCCTACAAGCCCCGCCAAGCGCCTTTAAATGGTAACAAAAAAAGAAGACACCCTGACATGACTGAACGGCGCGGCACGCTGCGCGCATGCGCAGTAAGAGCCACTGCGATAAATCCGCCAGTGGCGACGTGACGCATAAGTCATGTTGCGGGAGGCCCATTGATTCAGCCGAGGCAGAGCTGCGTGCTCTAAACAATCTACACGTACACGAGAGGCCAGAGCCACAAACATGCGGCGGGTCCAACATAGAACGAATGCTGTCGGGGCTCAAGCTTGCCGCAAACGCGCTGAACAACGAGATGCTCAAGCCGCCGCCGCGGTGGCTCAGTGGTTGCTGCCGACCCGAAAGACGCGGGTTCGATCCCGGCCGCGTCGGTCGAATTTCGATGGAGGCGAAATTCTAGACGCTCGTGTACTGTGCGATGTCAGTGCACGTTAAAGAACCCCAGGTGGTCGAAATCTCCGGAGCCCTTCACTATGGCGTCCCTCATGGCCTGAGTCGCTTTGGGACGTTAAACCCTCATGAACTAAACTAACCAGATGCTCAAGCCTGTGACAACACATTTCAAACACCATAGAAGACTCGTCGCAGCACAGCCACCCAGCTAAACAAAAACACATTCGTCATTCAATCATGCGTGGCGGCTGAATTCCACGCAAATGGAGCAGCTGCAAGAGCACCCCAGGGCAAGTCAGTGCTTATCATCCGCCTTGCTACAGGTGTAAGGTTTATGATCGCACCCGAGACAAACTGCGTGCTAAAGCACGCCTGTTGGTTTTTCGCCTACAATCGCAGCTTGAAAGATAACAGCTGTTGAAATTACTTGAAGCGCTAGCAGTTATTGTCTTTAGATGATGAAGTAAGATGCAGAACTCATCCGAGTCGATAATTTTGTACTGCGCTGCACGGACCACGCCTTGCAGGACCTGAAAACGTTTCCCGAATAGGGCGCATTTGAAAGCGAGCTACGTGCTTTGTCAGCGCATTGCGCTTGGCACTGCACGCATGGGATGTTGCTTGCCCACTGGTATACGCCGTTCCCGAACTTAAATCTCTGCGGCTCCATCCGCGCCAGTTAATAGTCACTTCAGAGGCAGCAACGTTGTGTTCATCAGTGCAGATGCTTGCCGACCTCGGTTTGCTCAGTAACACCCACACTAGCGAATAGGCTGACCTTTGCTTGTGGTTGTCTTGACTGGAGAATTGCACCCCTGCTTGCTCCACCGCCTGGGTCATAGTTTCGCATTTACGCGAACTATTGCTGTAGACATTCTACGAGTAAGCGACAAACCGAAGTCGAAGCCGACGTCCATGAACTGCCGTGGGTCTGCCCAGCATTGAGAACAACGAGAACCCAGCATCTGGCGCAGACGGGTTTCTCGCTGGGCCGCTTACTCATATGTGGCATCATGGTCGATCTCTTCTGGACTTGATTACATTCGCAGACGTTTTCCCATTCCAACAATCATCTCCTTTTAAGGTTATGAACAACCCTTAAGAATAAACGACAAACTGTTCCGCTTCTTCCGCTGCGCACTAGCACCCAGTAGGGATCACAGCGTTCAAGTGACAAGTTAGAAGTCAGGCCCTATTAGATTCTGCGGGTCTCACCTGTAAACGGTGTGTCATCGGCCATCAGGTAATTACCCCCCAACGGAGACATTCTTATTTTCGAAAATGGTACCAAAATGATAATTTTCTACCCTTGCTGCCATCTGTCGGAAAACGAAAGAAAAATTGCTCTGTGCGAACCCTACTCGCCCTAAACAGGGAGCAGAGTGCCGTAAAGCACGCGATTAGCTCGATTCGTCATGAGGCATAATTGACAGCTGGCTTGTGACGAGCCTGGATAGTGCAAGTCCGCTAGGAAGTCAGCAAGGAAAGCCAATCATAGCCGTATCAAAATACGCTGTACCGATTTGCCCATTCTTGTGCCAGCCTGGGCTACTGAACCAGCGGAGAGTTGTCTTCGGAATCTCGATGCCAAGGTCTGCGTGCTTCCTGCCCGACTGACGAGTCAACTAGCACCAGCATGCAGTCGCAGTCAATCAGGTTGCGCATATGCGATGGCGTAGCTCAGGCATCAAGCAGACCATGTCGCACAAAGGCCGATACTTGCACATATCACGAAAAAGCGATAATATTCATCTCGTTACAATGCAGTGGAAGAGCACAAATAAGGGTGCTTGCAAACGACTCAAGGAGCATCGACTGCGTTTAGCCGTATCATGTTCAGTTCTACTTCCGGTTATGAAATAGCATGTACCGTTTCAAGGGTACGGTGCAGCATGCCGAGAAGCAGAAAATATTAGTGGTCAGCTCGACAAACAAAAGGAACAATCTTGGTTCCAGAACCAATCAATAAGAAAATAAAAAGCTGGGCGGGACATGTGCAGCGGTTGTCAGATGGCTGATGGTCTTTTTGGGTAAAAGAGCGGTTGCTAGGGAACGATAAAATAGCAGGATGTTTTGCAACATAAGGTGGCGACGGCTGGCGGCAGGCAGAGACGATTTAAAAGCATTAATTGATGTTCTAGTTCAGTGGACAGTTTTCTGGGTCACAATACTGTTGATGGTTGTGATAAATATCACGAGATGGATCTCTCACGAAAGTACCTCGACGACCGCACCGAAATACGCACAAAAGCCTATTACAGAACCCAATTTAGGCTCTACGACAAAATATACATATATAGCCGCACACCCCTCCACACTGTAGCATATTCAATCAACGACAAAAGAAAGTCACAAAACATACATGATAAATTTCGCCAGTTTATTCTTCAATAAAAGTGGCAGAGTGGTCCCAGAGAGAAGCGTTTGAGCATGTCAATGTTTTCACAGGTATCTTTTTGTCGAAACGCACAACATGAAGATTATTTACCTGGCAAGGTTAACATGCGAGGTCACTAATGCGTGGAAACATTTATTCAATCAATATGGAGCAAAAATGTTTAAAATAACCTATTTTCCTTCCTTTAGTAAATAATAGGGCATAAAGAAGGATTCTCCACCTTTAATTCTCATTTTTAAATGCAATTTCTTGATCTTAATGCTCCGAAAGTCACCATTTGAGTAAAAGAAAAAACGCCATTTCAAGCTGTCCGCACTGCCCCATAGAGTCTCGTCTGCTTCTGGTCAGTCGTATGGCAATGACAGTGAGTGACGACTCCTTGGTTACCATAGTCGCTAGATCGCTACTCGCTTCTGTTGCTGCACGAGCGCATGTCGGGGTACACGCCGTTGGATTGTCGCTCGTTTTACTCTACAGTAAGCCATCAACTGCTTTTCTAAAGCCTCGAGCGCACTTCCACCATACCCGATCTTCCTTTGATAGCGTTGCCACCCCATTACATCCCCCGCTGATGCCTCATTTTCACGGCTCTTTCGGTGTGGTTCGCGCGGTGCGCCACTGCACACTATTGTGTAGTCAATCAACATGTAACTGCGATGCAACAGTTTCGAGGAAAGGCTCCTGATAAAGCTGATGAGGCTACATTGTTCCTCAATGATTACGAAACCAAGTTTGAAAGACGTGAAGATGAAAGCGAACACTGTCACACCGATTACATTTCGGTGTTCTCCTTTCCGACTTATTCTGCGGTGTTTTTTCGTGAACTCCGGCATGATGCATGAGCAACAAAATTGCTGTGAGGTCTATTTTCAGCACTGAGCTATTTATTGTAAGGTTACATCGCTTTATCTACGATAAGAGGCAACCAAACGAGGAAGACAAGCACAAGCAGACAAGAAGCAGGCGACTCCTGCCGCCTCCGTCTATGATAACGCAAGGCTTGTAGGCCGCGAAAAGAACGCATGTCGCGTGCTAACGTTAGAGCAGCGCAGTTGTCCAAACTATTCTGCCGGTTTCCCTCGCAGCTTCCTAACTGTGTCCGCCGCTGGCACTGCTGTAAGAATGAGGGTGCATCAATTTGGCGTTATCTCTGTGTACCATTTGCCTGGGGAGTCAAAATTTTGCTCCTTTGTACTCCCATATATGCCTCCTCTTTATTGGAGAGTAAATAAAATACGCGGCATAAATACAGTAATTAAAACCTCATTTTGGGCGTGCGCTAGAGAGCCGGCAATTTATAGCTGGAACTCGATCTAACGAAACCCGATTTTGCGAAGTTCCCGGTCTAACGAACAAGTTTTGATTCCCCGGCAGGTACCCATAGTATTCAAACGATATACTAAAGACCGCTAAAGATAATTTAAGGAAGTCTTTCAGGGAGGAAATGAGCAAAAAAAAAAAAGGGCGTTGATTTCAAACTTACTATTTTGCCTACGATGTCTCGCAGCTTGCTGGCAGCATGCCAGCAGTAACATGGGCGCCCAAATCACCGCCCTGGTTTTGTTTTGACTGGCCTGCAAGCTGCGCCGCTGCACGGAACAACGGACTCGGCAGTCGGCGGCGCTTCCTACCTTGGCTTGGAATCCGTTTTACCAGATCGCGCTTTCACGCACAGTTGATTCGGGCCGCCTTTGCGGACTTTGAATACTTGCAGGCGTGAGGTATCGGCAAATACGATGCCGCAGTAGCTTATGGGTGCCGCTGCGTTACGAGTTTAGGTTTCGAAGGGCGGAAAAATGCCTTCCTCGATTTTATGAATTTCTCGACATAGCGAAATAATTTGTGGCGGCTCTTCACTTTGTTAAATGGAGTTTTAACTGCGCTCATGTTTTCTTACTAGGAGTGTAGAAAAGATCAATGTTTGATAAAGTCCAGACTAAGAGGTAGCCTTTTTCGCCCATTGTTTACTACTACTTCTACTACTACTACTACTAATACTACTACTACTTCTAATACCTCTTCTTTACTGCATCTATCTTACTGTCGCTACTACTATTGCTGCTGCGGTTGCTGCTACACTGTGTACACGCTACTACTATTACTACTAGTTATACTACGATTCATACTACAGCTACTACTACTACTAATATTAGCTAGTAATAAAAGCAAAGGAGCAGTAAATGTCTCACCCTCGATGGGTGCCCCCATTAGTGCATATGCGTATTAATGAATAACTCTGTTTTGCTTCACCTATATTTCCCTCCTGAATTCATCGTATATCAGTGTTTCTCAAAATGAATGACCATCTAAAGGCTGACGAAGAGGTGACCATTGCATGCGCGGATAGTGTCGCCATTCAAGGGTCGCCGTCTTGCATGCTGGCGTGCACAGGTTGCGAGCCGCTGTTGGGACAATATTAAAAAGTGATTTGCCTCCAGGAAAAAGGGTATTTTACGCTATGATTTTATTTTGACATATCTCAATTCTGTAGAGTAAAAAAAACCGCATAGGCGAAAAGATCTAACAATTTTTCTATTTAATGAATTCTGTTGATCTTAGATTTTACATGAAACAGTAATATGGTACCAAAACTGGGATATCGTTGTAGATGCTGGCACTCGAGCCTTCGTGCTGGCGAACAGATTCCACAAACCAACTGCAGTGCCGATGAGAATACTAGATACCTTTAGCATAGCGCGTACAACTACCGCTAACGCTTACCGCGTGCTGCGCCCCGCCGCCGCGCACGCTCTGATTGGTCCTGATGCGGCAGGCCGGCGCGCTGTTTACCAGAGCGTGGCGCCATCTAGCGACCTCAGACATATCTGGGCATGCGCCTCCAGAGCGCTGTCCTCTAAAGGTTCAGTACAGAAAAATTACACGTGATGTCGCTTGCAACAGCCTTTTTTGTTGAAACGAAAGACGGCAGGAGCCGCTCGTTAAGTTTAGAAAGGCACTTGTCTGGTACTCTTTGTCATCGTGGAATTCGGCGCCGACGAGACGTCATATTTTTTCGGTCTTTTTTCAGGTACGTGACAGTAAAAACATTTGGGAAATTTTTATCAGATAAAACATGGTATCTGCTGTCGCTTTACCATGATTGCTTTCTATCTTTATGTTAACGTGGACCACTTTTTCCCAATTACCTCACGTCTAACGACCTCTTGAGGCAAATTTCTTGCTTGTTAGAAAAAAAAACTCATATTCATCGTTATCTCTGACCAGCCTTTACAAATGGAGAACTAACACTTGATTCATGAAGGTGGGCAGTTAACCCGGTAGAGTATAATGTGCCAAAGGTTACTAAATTATTTCTATTTAGGAGAAATAAGTGCGTCTTTTTTAATGGATAAATGAGTTAGTCACGTGTGGCTGAACACGTGACAGGACGGCTGGTTTCACCTTTGAAACTGCCGATAGCGTCTGGGGCCTTTTTTGCGCTGTCGGTTGATTGCGAGTAACGAAGTCGCCTCAGGTTTTGAGCCCAGCTTGCTAAGTTCAGGGGCATTAAGCATCGCTTTGGTCTCGTCATAGAACCAAGCTAGAGAACACAGAATGCGCTGATTTGGATAGCAGTTAGGGTGCCGTTATTTTTAGCTTCCTGATGCTTACGTTTCTTACGTCGTTCCAGTTTTCACGGCATGTCGCATTAATTAGCCCCATCAGGGACAGATGCCTCCTCCAAGCGATTCGGCACTCTTGCAGTCGCCTTCTTAGCAGCTTACAAACTTTTGTTTCGATGCAGCAGGCTCGAACCATTGCCACCTCTATGCGCCCATTTTAGTAGCCTCTACTGACAATTTTTGTTGCCGTTGAGCTACTGACAATTTTTGTTGCCGTTGAGCTACTGACAATTTTTGTTGCCGTTGAGCTACTGACAATTTTTGTTGCCGTTGAGCGACTGCATAAAATAAAAAATAAGTTAAGTGCATGCGCACTCCTTTTACGCGCTGAAAAAAAGTGCAGCCTTAAAGAAAACACAGCAGTAAATGGCTACCCCTTTTTTGGGAACCTAAGAGAGCACCATGTGATAATTGTGATTTCTTAAATTTTTAATTTCGAAGACACGCCTAGACATCGATAAGAGTTACACCTAAAACAGCATAACAGGAAAAAGCGCAATATTATCATAGGCTTCAAAAGGCAGGGAGGATAAAATAAAGATATAGAAACCGGTTAGAAGCTGCGCGAAAGTTTTATGAAGTTGCATATATGCTGCACTAAAATAATAATAAAAAAGAAAATTTGCACAGTGCATCACGAATTTCAGCTACTTATCAATCACCGAAAAAAAAACACTTTCAAACTGCACAAAAAAGAAGCAGAAAGCGAAATAAGGAGTATGTACAAAAATTGCCAGCACTAAATGTAGAGCAGCCAACACTGACATGAAGAAAATGTGTAGAAATAAATAAACCAGGCACAAATGAAGCGATGAAAATTCAGCCTTTCTGCATGTGGCTGCTCCGGAACTAAACTAAACAAACTGAGTTCTCGGCAACTTAAAGGAACAGTGAGAACAACCTGATGCTGGCTTATATAGATTTATTACTGCATTCTTATGATAAAGTTGCTACTTCCTTACAGAAAACAATTATTTCTTTGTTGTCACAATAGATTTTCCTGTAGCAGTTTGGTACCTGAGAACAGAAATATTTGTCTTGACAACAGGACTTTATGTACTATTGTACAGACCACTGTCGTAAGGAGAGAGCAAGTTTTGTCGCAATAACAAACAACATTTCGATACTACAGAAAAACCTTTCGTAACGTTGGGACTACAAAAATTTTTGTCTTATTTTCGGACCAACTTTATCATATCTTTCAGCAGAGTTCAACTGTATAGCTTTAGCTAAACCACATGAGGAGCTGAGCTTTTATAGGCTATAAAAGGCCAAACAATGATATTCACTTGTCACCACTAACGGCCAGTTTCTCAATAAACTGCCGCGCTTGAACGCAGTTTTTTCTTTTCGGAGGCTACGCTACAGTACCGTTCCCCTTAAAACAGTGATCATGGAGACGTTTTCGGTGTCGATGTCGCGAGCTGTAATTGAGCGGCAGGAAAGTTTTGTAGCAATAGCTACATTACGGTAGCATTTCGAGCCTTCAGCGCGGTTGGTCACGTGGTGCGGAGCAGCTGCCGGCGGCGCGGCGCCGTGGCTGATCACGTGGTTCGTGACGTGACCAAGTTCCACTCGGCCAGCTGTAGCTATCGTGTCACTCCAGGTTTAGCCACAGCTAAACCACCGCCAGTTTTTTTAAGTAAGGTTATCTCAGCAAAAAATGCGTCTCTTGCTGACTGAAAAACGTAAACATACCCAGAAAGAGCTCTATAATCAATTTTTACTGAGAGCAAAAACTGCGAAGAGTTATTCTCAGGGTCCCTTTAAGTGCCTTTTCTAAAAACTCCGTTGAGAGAAGGAGACCACTAAAAAAAACTGCAAAAGACTGCTTAGCATTGAAGCAATATTTCCAAGAACCGTTCGCTTTTTATACTGGCTACGCTCATTTGAAACGCGTTCATACCGAAAAAAGAAAGATGGGGCGAATGCATTTGGAAAGAACTGGTAAATTAAGGTGCCGTTTCAACAACAAAGACTAAACAGATGTGACGCTTGTTGACGTGAAGGACCTACATATGGTGTTTTAGAATAAGGAAGACGGAAAACTACGCTCTGGAGCTACTGGTTACTGTGGTGTCCTGCCCAGTTTGAAATTTAGCGGCAAAAGCGAGCTTTCGCGCGTTAAAAAGTAAAAAGGAGCGCCGGTTCTGCAAGCTTGCCTAAAACCTTGCTTGGTTGCGGCTTGAAGCCGACTTTAATTGATTTGCGATGTGACTGCAGTCGTCGAGCCTTGGGGCACTGTACGAAGCGTTAGCAAAAATAACAAACTATTGGCACAGATTCGTAGCTAGAAGACAGGACTACGTGATGGGCAGCTTTGGGTGCGCTGCAAGACTGAAGAAAATAATATAACATGGGGCAAGTACTGCGAACCAAACAACTTGCATGACAGTCTGAATTGGGCTTGACCGTGTAGTCACCGATGCTGATGACGGTCTGGCGGTGTTTTGATGATTGCGTTAGCAATAATAGCGTTAACAACGGTTACTTTCTCTCCTTCTTAGGACACGGTGAAAACGAAGGGATCCGTGCAGGCGACAACAGAAACAACCGTCAGAAGCGGGAATACGAGCAGCAGAACTGAACCTGACGATGCACTTGCTCGCTGTGGTCCCGTCTGCCACGTTGCTCCTGCTTTGGGCATCAGGGGAAACGGGCCTCGCACAGCGGGAATCCTGCCCGGCACACTGTGCGGCGCGCGTTATCTACGTGCACAACCACACGGTATCCACCGAGAGCGGGCCGAGGGCCGAAATACTCGCCGATATCACGTACAGGCTGACCAAGGTGAAGCCGGGCGCTGATAAGGTTAGGGTGCGAATTGGCGTCGAGTGGGTCTTTGTCCCCAAGAACGTCAAGTCGAGAATCGAGAAAGTGGTCAAGAAATATCCAGAGCTGGGAGACATTCTCCTGGAGATTGTGTCAAAGTGGCCGCGGTTGACTACCCCCAGGCCGACCACTAAGGCAACGAAAAAGGCAACGCCGAGGCCCAGGCCCGGAACCCTGAAGACGACAGCTATACCTAAGAAGGTCACGCCGAGGCGCTTAAGCCGAAAGCCCGCTACTACAAGACGGCGATCTACGCCTCCCAAGTTCACGCCGAGAACCCCATACAAGCCGAAGAGCACGCCTAAGCAAAAAGCAAAGCCGACGACTCCAAAGAGGTCTCCTCTTTCGGTTCCCGTCCCGCCAAGGCCAAGAACCAGAGTCCCTGAAGTTGATAAGGTTGTCTCCATCCCGCCCGTTTCCAAGGGCATCAACGATACTGTGCGCGCCAGCCTAGAACTTCTGCTGAACTTCCCCAACCACTTTGCAACCATTTACGAAATTCTCGTGAATTTGGGCGTCAAGTTTACGGACCTGAGAAAACCGGTCCACAATGTCACCATTGGCGTGGACGTTATCCCTCTCCCGAAGCCAATTGAGGTGGACTTCATTATTACAGTCAAGGACAAGGAGTTCCACCTGCCGAAGGACAGCGGCAAAGTCGCAGACTATGTTTCGAGGCACGCGGCAGAGCTTGCCGTCTTGGTTACGGTGCTTCACCAGCTTGGATCCAAGTTTTCTTTGGACAAAACGGGCAGAGTGACCGGCTTTGAAGTGATTGGACAAAAGGAAAACTTCAGGCGGCCCTTGGATATTGAAGTCGTCGTCAGCTCCAAAAAGTTCAACCTTCCGAAGGAAATCGGTATACTTCTCACGTTCGTTAAAGACAAGCCAGCCGAGTTCTCCAAAGTGCAGGGGATCCTAGAAATACTCGGTGTGCGTTTCAACAAGGTTTCAGGTGGAGCAGCCCTGCGTACCACTTACCAAAACAAGCCTTATGGCATCAAGAGTGTGCCTAACGTCCGCATCACTGTCGGCGCTAAGCAGTACGACATTCCCTCCGACCTGGACTCAATGTTCAAGAGCCCCGTAGGTCTGCAGGTCGGCGCGATCCTTACGGCTCTGCAGCGCGCCAACGTCCTCTTGAATGTGCACAAAAAGACTGGGGTCATTTTGGACATCGTCGTCAATAAAGTCACCATCCCATTCCCGGTGACGCTGGACCTGCGCTTCAGACTGGGCAATAAGGTGTACATAGTGCCTTACGACTTACCCAAGATCATCGGCGACCTCGAAAAGAGAAACATGCCCAGCCAAATCGTATCCATTCTGTACAGTCGCTATGGCGTCGTCCCAGTGCGCAACAAAGAAAACGCCGTCATCGCGTTCTCTTTCAGTGGCCAAACATTCCCGATCAAGGTGCAGCCGACGACCGTCGTGGTTCTCACCGGTGTCAAATTTCTTCTGCCGAAGGAAGCCCAGAAAATGGTCGACTTTTTGGTCAAAGAAAAAGTTCCTCCATTGAAGTTCATGCAGGCTCTGCAGCTGGCAGGATACACGTTCGTTCCTGAACCTGACGGCGTTCTGCGCACGATTCAGAAAGGTGCGGACAAAATCGACCTTCATGTTGAGCTGCGGCTCTTTGTGAATCTGGACGGTAAAAGATACAGGGTTCCCACTGACCTCGAGCGGCTTGTAGAAATCGTTCGCAGTCTGGATCCACCCCAGATTAGAAACATCATGCAGCAGCTAGAACAATGCGGTGTAATATTTGCCAGGAAAGGCAGTAAACTGGTCATCATGTTTAACGGTATCAAATACGAAGTGAACATGAAATCAGGCATAGACAGCGGACCGAGCGCTGCGCTCGTCATTAATATCAGCAACAATACGTTTACAATTCCGAAAGATATAAAAGCAGCCGTGTCCCACGCTAGCCGTAACGGACCTGGCGCAGTCAAGATTCTGATCGAGTTGTTAAAAGCGCACGGCTCCAAAGTGAACCTCTCTCCCACGGGCGACATCATTTCTATCGTATTCGAGGGAAAGCTGTACCCTGTCGGTGGCGCGGATGAGAGCGTCCAGGTGACGATACGAGGCAAGAAAGTCTGGATGCCTAGGGAGATGCTCAGTCTGCACAAGAAGTTCAAAAACTTCAGCTTCGCCGAGGTCGTGGTCGCTCTGATGAAGAAGGGGGCTAAGCTGGACATCGACGGCGAGAACAATTTCTACGGTTTTCGGTTTAAGGGCCGTCAGATGCGATTCCCCAAGAAATTCCGTGTCCTCGTCCAGGTCGACAAGACAGGGAAAAAATACCGAGTGCCGGGAGAACTCGGCAACTTGGCCAAGGTCCTTTCCAAGGGCAACTGGGACTGGAAGGCTGTGCGGGCTACGCTCCGCGCAGCTGGAATCGAAATAGCCGGCAAAGACGGCCCCGTGAAAAACTTCTCCTTCCAAGGGAAAAAATTCACCGTCAGGTAGAGCAACCGCTGCCTTCAAACCTGCTTCCAAGGTTCCGCTTACGTCCAACGCGCGCGTTAGGGCTACGAACTTAATAAACTCAAACCGCATTGACTCACGTCTTTGTTTTGATCGATAGCTGAGAAAAGAGGACAACTTAGCACAGATCACACTATTCTATGTAACAGTGAAACAGTTAGCGTAGACATCAATCTGGGTGGAAAGATCTAGAGAGAAAACTTGTTCAGTGAAACAAGTTTCTGTGTCAAGACGGCAGGACAGCAATGATGCCCTCAACCACAGCTTTATGCTGTGCGCGGAGTCGTTCGCTTGCGAAATATAGTGGTTTCAGCAGGGACTTGTTAGAAAGACCGGGCGGAGGGTGCTTTGAATGTGTGGGCAGTCCCAGAATGCATGTGTTATCCAGGGTTGCGGCTGTTATCAGTCAGGAGGAGTGCGCTGCTTGGTAGAAAGTCCAAACATGTAGAAGATCGTGCATCACAAGCCGTCTTCTGCCGACCAGGCTGCAGTTCTAAAGAACTCCAAAGACGGACAGAACTGCAACCTGCTCGGCTGAAATCCCGGAAGCCTAATGTCATGCACGGTCTCTATCCTCGGCATCTTCTACATGTTTGCACTTTTATGTGGCTATGTTTGATTTGTTTTGTGAGGGTTTAACGTCCCAAAGCGGCTCAGGCTATGAGGGACGCCGTACTGGAGGGCTCCGGAAATTTCGACCCCCCGGGGTTCATTAACATGCACTGACAACGCACAGTACACGGGCCTCTAGAATTCCGCCTCCGTAGAGATTCGACCGCCGCGGCCGGGCTATAGGGTGTACAGGTGACGCTTCGCTTTGCTACTACCTGCCACGTTGGTCAGGTGGAGTGTCACGCCGGCTAATCCGACGACGCGGAATCCACAAACCGGCGCCTAAGAGCTGCGGTCTAAAAATATTACGTGTAATGCGAAGAAGAGTAAATGAATGCAGCAGAAGAAGAAGGCGGCGGAGAAGAGGTGATTAAGAAAGGAGCGTTCGAAAGAACGGCTGCGTGTTCCTTTTGATCATTTGCATACAATAATGATATCCTTAAGAAATTTACAAACTGGTACGGGCACACAAAGCCACAAGTGGGTTTGCAGCCTGTCGTCCGGCAGAAGCGACAACCAAGTACACGGTGTACATAGGACCAATAAAAACTCATATATGCAAGTACACTGAAATTTCCACACTGTGTGCCACACAAACTATGCACGCCGTCGAACAGCAACTCTTAACTCAAGATAGAAGAAAAGTACGTAGTCACGAACGAACGCACTCTACATTGTTTTCTTCCGAGGTCAAACTTCTCGAACAGGTGTTCAGAGCGCTCGAATAATAAAGGAAGGAGTGGAGTGAAAAGGTGGCTGCTCCAAAACTTCTGCCTCTGCCGCCACAGGAAGTGTGCACTGTTGTTGTGCTAGTGATAGAATTAAACACAATACGACATAGTACAGTGCAGTACAGTACAGTACAATGCAATACAACAAAATAAAATACAATGCACTTAAATACAATACAATGCTATGTAATGCAATACAATTTTATTCAGTGTAATGGACGCTGAAATTTCCGCCGGCTAAAGTGTCGTGCGCTTGTTGGCATGGCACGATGTCATTCCGTTCAATCGTTGGCACCTTAGGGCGGGTATATAACTGAGATTGATATGTAATGTTCTGCATAGATGCTGACATAGAATAGGGTCCGAATTAACCTTTGGTGCAGTGCTGCACGTTGATTGCTCGCGCCACCACTACGACCTCCATGCTCCTCGCATGACGACTTTGGCGTGGGGCATTGTTTGCCGGTACAAAATGACTTTGGAGCGCCGCGTTGTTTTTGACTTCACTGAGCAGCAACTAGAGTGAATGACAGTGTTCTCAAGAGGACATGCGAAAGAGACTTATGCACAAGGTTGTTTGCCATACATGTACGAATGGGGAGGTTTATCACCGTGCATTGGGTGCTGCTGGTAAATGGGTCGGTCCTGGCAAATAAACCGAACATATCGGTGTCTACAGTATGAGTTTTGTTCTCGCCTCGACTGAGTTGTTAGTTCCTGTGCTTCTCTGCAGAGGATCTTCAGTTCCCTGAAACTGGAGTCTCGAATGCCGTTGCTGTTTCGCAAGCCTACAAGTCAAAAACGGCAGTGGCTTAGCTCGGCTATGCCAGGATATATGTAGCGAAAGCAAGTGTGAAACTCCCCGGTTGGCCTTGTTCACATATTCCACAACGTATGAAGCGCAGGCATAAACGTCCAGTATGACCTGTAGGTCCATGTTTGATTTCAGCACCGATGCTATCCAAAGATTGAAGGGGTCGCGTCACTCTTACGCCTATTCTCTAGGCTAACGGCACGTTATTCTTCGGTTTCTTGAGCCCGCCGCTGAAGTCTCTTGGTCGCATTCCATCGTTCATCACGGGCCGTCTTCAGCGAAGCAGGACTCAGGTCTCTCCTCCGGCTGCTGTCGCTGCTGCTAGCTGTCGAGACACCGGACGTTAAACGTGCCTGTCTCGCGGCGGCATATTCACGGCGGCGTTTAGCCAGTCTTTCGGCGCGCTGTTCGTCTGTTTCCTGGGCGATTCGTTTCCTCTTCATCTCGTTCCGCTGTCAATTCCAGGCCTCCTCCATCTTATCAGAATTGTCGCCGTCCATACTGTCGCCTCAACTGTGGTTGCGGCGCACGCCCGCTCTCCTTTTCAATCCTGCGACATCTTATCACGCATGCGACGCAGCTGTCGAAGCGAGCGGAGGCGAGTGCGACGACGAGGAACGCGGTGTCCCGTCCTATCAAACGGCGGCGGCGACGGCGAGCGGCTCGGTGTGACGTCATGCCAGATGGCGCGGCGAGCGCGCGAAGCACAGTAACCTTCCGCGGCGAGGCGCGCGTTGTGACGTCACGCGCACAAAACTACTAGCGCAAGCTGCGTGACCTTACATAGGTCCATGTAAACCTCTGCACTGAAGTAAAGGCGAGTGTTAGACACTGTACCAATCTTTTAAGACCAATCTATTTTAGAACCAATCTTTTAAGATGACTACAACATGGTGAAATAGACGGATTGAAGGAGTTAGAGCTGATTAGCTAGTTGGTGTGCCATGATTATAAAAACATCTAACTACGCAGGAGACAGAAAACAGAAGAGAACCCGACCGCGGTGGCTGCGTTTCGATGGAGGCGAAACGCATAAGGCGCCCGTGTGCTGTGCGATGTCAGTGCACGTTAAATATCCCCAGGTGGTCGAAATTATTCCGGAGCCCTCCACTGCGGCACCTCTTTCTTTCTTTCTTTCTTCTTTCAGTCCCTCTTTTATCACTTCCCTTACGGCGTAGTTGGGGTGTGCACCGACGTTTCAACCAATTTTCAAGTAGGCAGGACGAGCGAAGACTAACAACAGACGGTGGTGGTGGTGGTGGTGGTGAAAACATTTATTAGGAAGGGACAGGAGGTATGTTTGGATCAGCCCGTAAGGGACCGTTCCTTACAAGCACACGGTGGAAGTGGCATGCGCGAGCGAGCTCGCGGCACAGCAGTGAATATCCCCGGAGTGTTACTTTTCGACCGGCATCTTTTGAGCTCTCTTATTCAAAACTTGACTCCGCCAAGGGGAAGTGAAACGACATAAGACTAGACGTGCGGCCTATGTACTTTATATGAACGGATTGCGGAGCGTTTGCTCGTGCAGTCGGCTGCGCTATTTAGTGCGTAGGTGCATACTCATCTGAAGTTTTTTTTTTAATGCAGGAAATCTTGACGATTATTTCGGAGCTACTATACCTCCGACACCTCGCAGGCTAACGTTCGAAGGATCCGACGGACGGTAGTCCCTTGATGTTTGTTTGTGAATAGGTGACTACGATGCCCTTGATGCGCACTGTAACACGGTTGTGGCCAGAATAATTTTGATGTCGGGTTAATTGTTTGGATTGATTAACAGCAATCAAAAAAGGCTTTTAACCGCTGCTTCGCGCATATCTACAACGCTGCATGATTAACTAGAATGTTATCTTCGGTCAGCATAAACAATAATGGCTTTTTAATTTCCCTCGTGTAATTGCCAGGCACAACGCGCAGCAGCCAGGACTGTCGTAGTTAATTATTTGCTTTGGGGCGAATCAGCGTGCAAAAAAAAAATTCAAGCGCTGAAAAACCAAAACTCCGGTTTACTCAGTACCCCGCCGCGGTGGCTCAGTGGTTAGGGCGCTCGACTACTGATCCGGAGTTCCCGGGTTCGAACCCGACCGCGGCGGCTGCGTTTTTATGGAGGAAAAACGCTAAGGCGCCCTGTGCGATGTCAGTGCACGTTAAAGATCCCCATGTGGTCGAAATTATTTCGGAGTCCTCCACTACGGCACCTCTTCTTCCTTCCTTCTTTCACTCCCTCCTTTATCCCTTCCCTCACGGCGCGGTTCAGGTGTCCAACGATATATGAGACAGATATTGCGCCATTTCCTTTCCCCCAAAACCAATTATTATTATTATTATTACTCAGTCCTGCTTGAACCAAAAATGTTGTTCGTTTAGGAAGTTGCTTAAACTGAAAATTGAAAACACAAGAAGGAAATGTCTGCAACTATGTTTAATGGAGGTCCTCGCTTGCATTCTCAAGTATTATCCACGCAGATATGAAGTATTCAAGCGATAGCTACCGTTACTGTGCCTAACACAGTAACGGCAGGGTATGAAGACTGAACCCTGACAGAGCAAACACGGTCAGCAGCGTGCGCAACATGAAAGTTCGACCTGCACCGCGAGCAGCATCAACAGCGGGGCTTCAGTAGCGAGAGCCACACCTTTGACATCGATTTCGTGGGCGAAGGAGTGCGATTGAAGCAAAACAAATATGTCCAACGATGCGCGAAAGATGAAAGCGAGCACCGTAAACGACGTGGCTCAAACAACATGAAGCGCAACTTACGAGTCGAGCCGGCGAACGAGTTCAACTACAGCCAAGCCAATGACCCACGTAACGCGCGCGACATCAGGGCTATGCTTTCCGAGCCTAGCAAAGCGGCGGGGCTAGAACAACGAGAAGCTTGGCTTTCGTTGCACGTGAGCATTCGGAATGAATCCACCTACAACCATTCCGTTAACTGCGAAGAAAGACTGCAGTCGCTCGCGCTTCACACCGAATCCTCGGAAGAAACACGACTGACAAATGAAGAAAGGCCACTCGCATCGCAAGGGCGCGGATCCAGCACATTATCAAAGTTAATCCCGGCCGATCATATTCGGCCAGACCGTTCGGCGAGCCGCGCTGCTTTTTCCTGGAGGAATGACGGAAACCTTTCCCCATTTCCTACTCGATTGTTGCTTCCGTAAGCGCAGGAGAAGCTTGGCATCTTCGCAGCGCGTAGACGCCATCAAAGGTTTAGAAATGCTTCCCGCGAAACCTCTGTCGCACAAAAAGAAAACGGGGCGCGATTTCTACCCCCGACAATGGCGCCGGCGTCTGCTGCGGAGCCCAAAAGCCCGCGCTAACACGTGACCACGGCGCCTCGGCCAATGAGAGGCCCGATGATCCGGCGGCGCGCTGGGAGAGGAGAGAGCAGCCGAAAAGTTCAAAGCTTTTCGTTACTTTTGCTTCATTGAGGGGCTTTACCATCCCGGATTTCGCCGCGTCACTTATAGGCCGCGAACATTGCGAATAGATGGCTCGCTAAGTTTTTTTGTTCATGGTTCTGGTCGAGGTATCTGCATTGCGAATAGATGGCTCGCTAAGTTTTATGTTCATGGTTCTGGTCGAGGTATTTGCCTTCTCGAATAAAATTTTCATCTTTATCTCTGACGTGAGCCAACTCCTAAGTCCCTGTACAACCTTCCATGAACCCTTTGACGTCGCATCTTTTAGAGCTGTAAAAGCCGGGCCATCGCTGAATCTTCGACTTGACCTTGAGTGAATAGATAAACAGATATTGCCGCGACTGGGATTCGAACCCGTGTAGGCGCGAACAAATGGCCACTGCACGAAAGCACTACGTAAAGAGAAGCCGCTACCAGAATCTCAAATACAAGTTCCTATTCTCGAGCAATGCATGGGAGGCCGTGTTGGTCAGCTCCCATCTGGGTTTTTAAACCCGGGCCATTGAATAGGCTACTAAGGTCGCTGTCAGCCGTACGAAATAAATGTTTTCTGGCATTGCAGAGTTTTCCAAAAATCGACTAATCACAAAGAGCATAAAATTCGAAGGAGCGTGAAAATTTGTTCTAACAGTGAACAAGACATGCCATCTATTCCAGCGAGCTTATTTCTTTTGAAGCTAAATGCAAACCTGGCAAAAGAGAGAAGAATAACTTTATGGCTCAGGGATTCTGGACACCCAAGTCCCTGGGTCCCTTGCGCGAACCCGCTGCACTATACGGTCATGAGTTCATGGTGTTCCGTGGTGATCTTCCTATCACAGCCTGGGAATAAGGTATGCGGGCACTGATAACTATTCTCTTAGTGTGTATCGGCTGCTACCGCCGATAAAACATGACAGCATGGCTGCAGGGGAAGGAACGTAGTGCTTTATTGCGCGCTAGTTTTATAGCCACTACTGGAAAGAAGGGCGGCCTCCTCTCCCAGAGAAGCCGACTGTGTGCGCATGTCCCGTGGCTTCCGGGACGATGATTTAGCTATCGATACAGTGCGCATTTAACGCCCTATCGAGTTGCTGCCAGTGTTGTCGCGAGCGTGAAATACTTATTCAAATCATCGCCTTTCGAAACAGGGTCACCTACCAATACGTGAGAGCACTGCACGTTCCCATCGTTTTGCATGAAGGGGATTAATCAGCGACCACATCTTTGCAGGAGCTTTAACGGATCGTTCGAGCTTCTGCCGAAAGTACAGACGCCGTGCGGATCGAATAAGCCCCATAACCCTGTTTCTGGCGGCTGTGTATTCTTAATGAAAGTCTTTGTTTTTAGGACCACGTTTAAAACGTTTGCAAAGGCAATGTCTATTCGCGATTGGCCTCAGATTGTCCGGATTTAGGAACTTGTGATTCTGCTTTTGTTACGCACAATTTTTCGAGTACAATTTTTTCAGCTCCTCAAGTTTATGGACAGCTTTACATATTTGTAGAAACTACCTACAGAAGGCCGCCTTCAATTAAGCGTTTTAACGTACCTAAATTTCTTTCATACATAATTGTCACGGGCATCTTATTAGCATAACTGCAGCGTGAAGCAGTTACAGACAGCCTATACTGAGGAAAAGAACGACAGGCAGATAAAAATGATCCGCCAGCCGTGGCGAAATGACGAATGAGGCAAATGTGTGATTCTGCGCACGAACAGCAATGGGGTCAAGACATGACTTCAGACGATCCTTCATGAATTCCTCACGCGTCGGGGCATTAGTCGCGTTCTCAGTTCCGCATGCGGAAAGTGAGGTCAGCCAATCTGAAAGAAAATTTGCTTGGGCATAAAATACTGACGTTGAGGTCATCTGTCAAACAGAACAATTCATATAATAACAAATCATAAATTCACAATAGTATTTATTGCCAACAGGGGATAGAAATACAAGATAATGCGGGAGGGTGAGCGCCTATACAATGGTTTGCACGACTAGGTTCAAAAAGCAGGGGACTTGCTGCTACGTTAGCTATACGGTTGAAAATGTACACGAGCGCTGACTGCAAAATTTCTTGCGAGTTCTTGCTTTCTTGCTTGCTAATAATAATAATAATAATAATAATAATAATAATAATAATAATAATAATAATAATAGCCACCATATACAATTACAATATTCATCAGGCTGTCTAAGCCAATAGCGACTTATGGGACTTCGCCCGCCAAGCTGGCGCGGCAAAACAATTTTCTTGCCCTCACAATACATCAAACTAAAACAATTTAAAAACAAACAGTTCACTTGTTACTGGCAGGTTTTATGTTAATAATAATATTAATAACGCGAGCTCTGTTTTCTCTTAGGAAACGCTGGTATCGAGAGGACCTGCGAGAAGGATCGCAAGAAAGCGGAAAATTACCACCACGTTGTGACTGAACAAGACGTAGGATGCAGCTGCACGTCGTGTTACCGGTGATAGGTTTGGTTCTGGCGCTGAAAGCAGCAGCCGGCGGGCCGGAAACAACCACTTTGGCTCCAGAATATACAAGCACGTTCCCGCCCGAGACCACGCCCAAGACAACGCCCAAGTCAACGCCTAAGACCACACCCAAGATTAAGCCGACAGCCTCTGCCAAAGGGTCATGGTTCAAGCTTTACCCAGAAACAGAAATTATCGACGTCCTTCAGCCTTTCGTTATCCCCCCGGACTCCAAAGGTGTCAACGACACCATCCGCAGCACACTCGAAGTCCTGCTCAACTTTCCCAATCACTTTGCGGCCATTTACCGAATGCTAGTAGATATGGGAGTGCAATTTCCAGATCCGGGAAAATCAGTTACCAGTGTCTCAGTTGGGGGGAGCTCTATCCAATTTCCCAAGGCGCTTGCGGTGAGGTTAAGGTTTAACAGTCTTGGAGAAAACTTCATCCTGCCGAAGGAAGCTGCCAAACTCCCCGCCCATATATCCAGAAGCGACAGACTGCTCGTTCGGGTGCTCACCGCGCTTCGTCAGCTCGGGGCAGTATTCTCACAGGACGACTCAGGCAGGATTGTCGCTTTCAAAGTATTTGGCCAAACACATCGCTTCCCACAGGCGCTGCAGAGGAAGCCAATGAATGCCGAAGGAAAAGACTTTTACTTTCCTGGGGACATTGTGAAATTTCTCAACACCTATAAGGACAAGCCAGCCGAACTCTACAAGGCACAGATGCTCCTGGAAGCGTTCGGAGTTCGTTTCAGTAAGACTCCAGGGGAAAGCTTTCCTCGCGCCACCTACCGAGATGTGCATTACTATATCAGAGCTACGCCGGTCAGGTTCATCACTGTCCTTGAGCAGAAGTTTGAAATTCCTGCCGACCTGGAGTCAGCATTGAGGGGCCCGCAAAGCTTGCAAGTCGGCGACATACTCTCAGCCTTACAGCGCGCAAACATGACGGTGGAGGTAATGAAAGACACCGGAGTCGTTCGGGGCGTTAACGCTAGTAACGTGATGTTCCGGTTTCCGGTCGTACTCGACCTGCGCTTCAAGATGGACGGCAAGGTGTACATAATACCGTATGACTTGGGCAAGCTGGTCGCCGAGCTCGAAAAACGGAACATGCCCAGCAGAGTATTATTCATGCTGTACACTCGCTACGGTGTCGTTCCCGTGCGCAACTCCGAGAACGTCGTCACGGCGCTCTCGTTCAACGGCGAAAAATTCCCCATCAAAGCGCAGCCGAAGACGGTCGTGGTCCTCGGCGGCAACAAGTATTTCCTCCCAGCGGACGCCGACAAGATGGCCACCGCCGTGGCGAACAAAAAGGTTACTGCTATTCGATTCATGCAGGTGCTGCAGGTGGCAGGCTACACCTTCATACCAGACCCAGATGGCGTTTTGCGCTCGATACAAAAGGGCGCCGACAGAATAGACACTCACCTGGACATCCGGCTCTTCGCCAAGATAGATGGAGTCAAGTACAGGATGCCAAGCGACCTTCCGCGCCTTTTAGATGTCGTTCGTGGTCTGACACCGAAGGATGTACAGATGATAATGAGCCAGCTGAGGCAATATGGAGTGATTGTTTCCAGGATGGGCGACAGATTAGTGATCATGTTTAATGGCATTAAGTACGAAGTGCGCTTGAAGTCCGCCCAAAGCAGCGGAGGGAATGTCGAACTGGAGATTTTTGTCGGCAACAAGCCGTTCAAGATTCCGAGGGACCTAGACCGTGTTGTAGCACAAGCGAAGAAGAGCGGACGTGCCGCCGTTGATTTAGTCATGGACCTCCTTCAGTCACACGGAATCAAGGTCAATCGTTCGCCCGAAGGCGATATCACCTCCATCAGAATGAAGGATAAGACGTACAAAGTCGGTGGCGGTAGCGGCAGCAGCGGAAGTGATGGAGGTGGCGCAGGCACAGGCGCCGCTAAAGGGAATACCGGAGGCAGCAGCGGAAGCAGTGGCAGCGGCAATAGAGGCGAGGGTACCGGAAGAAGTGGGAGCGTTGGAGGTACCCGAAGTGGCGGAAACAGGGGCTCAGGGGGCGCTCGTAGCGCAGACTACGATGAAAGGTGCAACATTGACGTCAGGATACGAGGGAAATTCTTTCGGTTGCCTCCTGAAATGTCGGATTTGCCCAAGAAGCTCAAAAACTTCAAACATGCTGAACTCTTCATCGAACTCATGCACAAGGGAGCGACACTTCTTGCGGACGCCGAGAGCAACTTCTACGCTTACCACATCCATGGCTGTCACGTAGTCTTCCCGCAGAAGTTCCGCATACTAGTGAAGGTAGACAGGACAGGCAGGACGTTTCGAGTTCCAAGCGAACTCGGCACTTTGGCCAAGACTCTCTCCAGCGGCGACTGGAACTGGGAGTCAGTGCGCAACGCTCTCCGCTCTGCTGGACTGCACGTGGACGGATACAAAGGCCCTATCAAGAGCTTCTCCTACCAAGGGAAAAATTTTCGCGTCAGATAACGCCACCGCGGAAGTTAAACCTCCTTCAGAGGACTCGCTCAGGTAATCTCCTCAGTCACTTGGGCGTGACGTGCTCTAATGGGTGGTAAATAAAGGCCTGGCAGAAACATGTGTGTTGCTCCGAGCATACTGCCTTGTATAGACAGGTATCCTCACACTGACTAAGCATGCGTCTTTCGAATTTGGCAAGGGGGTTAGCAGATAAATTTTCGTAACGCTTGATTATTTAAATCCGTTGCAACCACTACGTATTTTGGCATACTCCGAAAGAATGAAATGTTCGGACCAGTGCTGCTGGCAGTCGTTCGGGCTTTCGCTTCTCGTATACGTTATACCGCGACAGTGGTGGAGATCTAAAACTCGCAACCTATGGTCAGCGAAATATTAATTGGGATGAAGGCGAGGAAATAGTGAAAATTACGGCGTGCGTTAAGAGAGAGTGGAGAGCGCTTCCACGTGCCAACTCCTTCGTGATGCGAGAACAACTGAGTGCGAGAACAAAGCTAGGCTTCTGACGGAAGGCACAGGGATCAGACTGTCGAGCCAGCTATCTGTGTACACTTGAAATCGAACAAAACAGGCAAGAAAAATGTTTACCACTGATATAATATGCTCGATAAAGCTACATCAGGTCTCGGCAGAATGGCTAAAAGAATGGTTTGAGAGACCAGTTTTGTTTGCAACTATGCGCAAAGCGTTCTACATGGCTGCGTTTAGTTCAGATTTCTCAAAAGACGAGCATTTGAATCACATAATCATGTAATCACGTAACGATGAGCGCTCTTCTTGCGTGCGAGAATGGAGAAAAAATGAACTAATCACATATAGTTTAATAAGGTCTTCGAATTCCGTGCATTCCAGGGCTTGAAGCTTCGGCACTTAAACATTGCCGATTAGTAGCCGAGAGTCAAAATAGAAACAACAAAACATTTCGTTGCCAAGCGCTGTTCATTTGCATAAAGCCGGTCAAAGTATAAAGAATTAAAAAAAAATGGTGCTGTACAATTAGAGAATGTCGAGCAACGGAAAAACTTCCTTACGGTTCACCACCCTCCAAGGCCAAGGAGTGTCCGCAAGGAGTGACATTAGAACTTAAAGATGTATGCGCAACAAGTGCAGTTGTGGCACTAGAGCCCTTACGATAGTAGAGCACGGCCTGTCTTGTCAAAAGATGTACAAGGGAAGACACGTGTGTTCTGTCATATCCCGAGCGTGTCCCTCGAATGGATCAGCCTCAAGGATACTCAGTGGGCGGGCCTAAGACTATGAGGTTGGTCTCTAGAGAAAAGTAGAGAACGGTAGACGCAGAACAGATTATGTGCTCTAAGCCTGCATGTTTTGAAAGTACACGCGCGCCGCAGAACATTATGTTGGAGGGGAGAACGGAGTACTCTATTGAATATAGATGTAGAAGTAAACTTTACACCTGCTGCACCACCAACATTCAAGATGTTATGTCTGTTTCACTTGCGTTAATGCAGGCCACACGCGTGGAAGAGTGCTCTGTTGCCAGAGGGACTGAGATAAGGGCTAGCCTTGCGTGGAGCAGAAGTAGAACTGTGTTTATTCCGGCTTTGTGGTCGAGTTTCTCTACTGCAGGTGGCGCGAACTGCGGGACCGTAGGTTAGGTGAAGAAATAAAGGATAGATGACGTCATAGAAAGAGAAGCGACGACATTCGGCGGGTATACATAACAGCTATCTTAGATTCATCCAGGATAAATCTTGCTGAAAGAGGACATTTTGCGGGTGTACATAACAGCTAGCTTACATTCATCCAGGATAAATCTTGCACAATTGTTACAACTACTTGAGGTGAAGAAGTGATAGCGTTTTTACGTGCGGCAATATTAACTGGGCTTCCTGCCAAAGGATGACGTGTTTATAGATCGTTTCAAAGAGAGGTCAAAGGTCGAAGGACACCGCCGTACTAGAGACTGGACTGTGATCCTAGAATAGGAAAGAGCTGAGCAATAAGCGCCAGAACGCTCTCCCCACAGCTCGAAAAACCGATTCCTCCTGCGGTCGTGAACAGGCGTATAAGCATGAAGCTTGCTGTTTTGTACAGAAGTTAAATCAGTCCTAGATAATGACAAATAGCTGGACGTACCAAAGACGGCGTGCTGAAGCCTTGACTTTGTATCTGACACTCTGAATCTGACACTCAACGCCTGGATGCACATATCATTCTCGAGCGCAGGCGCTGAAACGGAGAGCGCAGCCAGGCTATATACTACTTCGCACACACGAGACACTCGCGCGGAAGGGGCGCGCTGCTCGACCGTTGGGCTTCACAAGCCCTCGTAGGTTTCAGACATTTATTCGTCTATATGTGGGTTGGGAAGGAGGAGTGGGGTGCGACAACATCTTTATTGGGTGGCCATGCGAAGTAGGAAATTGAACCGCTGGCATTTGGATTTCAACTCGCAAAACCTTACGCTTAATACGTGGCTCCATCAACTTGAAGCATTCTCTAGAAAATGCCAATACTTTTGTCGGAGCGAACACATTGTGTCACACTAGAAAAAAAAAGCCCGTACTTTGCTGTGAAAACAGCACCGGAAAACAGAACAGACGACAGACACACGGCAATGAAAACACTCACTGGGCAATTACAATACCCGGTAATTCGGATTCTAGGCACGTAGCTGCTGATGTATTTTCATTTGCCTATAGATTGGGGCAAACATTTTGACAGAGACATACTCCTGAACGGATTGACAGTTATTTCGCCGAGGGCCGCCGCGGTGGCTCAGTGGTTATGGCGCTCGGCTGCTGGCCCGAAAAACGCGGGTTAGAACCCGGCCGCGGCGGTCGAATTTCGATGGAGGCGAAATTCTAGAGGCCCGTGTACTGTGCGATGTCAGTGCACGTTAAAGAACCCCAGGGGGTCGAAATTCCCGGAGCTCTTCACTACGGCGTTTCTCATAGCCTGTGTTGCTTTGGGACGTTAACTCCAAAAACCAAACCAAACTTATTTCGTCGACTAACGCAATTATCTAACGTGGTGTGGTATAGACCCATGAGGTGGCCTTGAGCTCTTGGCACTCGGCGAACTACGTGGCTCGTGTCACGGCCCGGAGCTGGACGTCCGGATGAGAGCTCAGAAATGCGGCCTCCCACTCTTCGGTACTTGAAAGCTGCAAGTTCGGGGGAAGGGGGTCCTAAAGACATGCATGCAGAATGTGGGTGAGTGTGGGTTGGTCAAAACACAGGCGGCATTGAGGAGTTTATTACCCGGGGGTAAACCAGGGTATATCTGACGAAGTTTTGGAAAGTGTGCGTCTGTAATTCGCTCAATTCTACCTCCTCGGACTTGGTGAAGGAGCTGTGGGCACGGGGTAGAGGAGCCTACCATTATGCTTGCGCACAGTAATGTCGTGGTACGTCACCACACGATACCTCACCGACCGCAGCGAAACGCAGTCAACGGCCCGCGCGACGAAACCTGCGGAGTAATTGGGGGTAACCCCTTTCCCGGAATGGGAGTATAGTGCGCTGCGACCCGGATCAATTCGATCTAGCGGGTTTCTAGGTTGGTGTGGCGGAGGAGAGTGAAAGTGGTGGTTGAAACCCTTCCTTTAGTGAAATTGCGTATCGCGGTTTTGGAGTCATTTAGGAGGGTGTCAGCCAAAGTGGAGGCGATCTCCAGGGTGATAGCCGCTTCCTCGGCTTCCTATAGGGTGTTCGGGTGTGTATGGAGCCAGCTGCTTTGCATATTTCTGGGGATAGGAGAAACCTTAAGGATACTCTGGATGGGGGGAGGGGGTAAGGAGAAGTTGAGCCTTAAGATGGAGGGAAGCTCCAAAACGGGCGCATATGTTGGAGAGAATACTGCGGCCTGGCCACATGTGGGTCAGACATTTGTACTGCGATATGAGGCTGGCTTCGGCTAGTTCTGCGGCAGTGTTAAAAATCTCGGTAGCTAGGAGCTGCTCGGCAGAAATGCGCCGAGGAAATTGCAAGGCCCTATGAAAGGCTGGCAGGTTCCTAGGCCTGCCTAATGAGGCAGACGGCCCTGTCTCGCTCTTGTGCGCTAAGGCAGCGGCAGCGGAGAGTATACACGAGGCGGCTAAGAACGAATGCCTGAACCAGGACCAGGAGGTGGGGAGTCTAGTTTTCCCCTCCACTTCGGGAGTCTGCCACCGCCTTTCTGCAGACATGGTTGCCTCTGTCCACCTGTGCCCTTGATACGATACTCTCCGTCCTGGCATTCCTGAGGTTCGAGGCGGCTCCAAGCACCGACCTTTGTTCGCGTGGGATTAATACCAGATGCTCTCGTGGGACACTACTTTGCACTTTCACTGTGCGCCTGGTGGCCGAAGCAAATGATATCCGGGTGGACATCTAACTGTTGGAGGTAGAGCTGCAGATTGCACCGCTTGCGGCATTATCCCCTGCAGTTCCGCTGTCATATATTAAGGTGTTGGAGTGGAGTCATGCTTCAATTTCTGTGGAACTAGGACGGTAGAGGCGGTGATATCTGAAAACAGCCGATCGTATGGTGTGCGGCGCGCAAAAGAAGAGCGGAGGGTGGCTGCTATCCGGTCGACGCGGACATCAAGTGCTGGTATGCGGTCGTCGGTTTGTAGCATAACGGTTGCCAGCTGTTCGCTGGATTTGTTATTGAGGCTGCTGCTTTTCTTGCAGATGTTGATGAATATAGACAGAGATTTCGGTAAAATTTTCATCCATTTTCCTTTGAAGCTTGGCACCAAGGTCCTCGAGGTCCGCAAAAGTGACGTGCTGCGTCTTATATGGGTAGCTTTGCGTTTGCTGGGGAGGAGCTAGAATAAGAGTGTGAATGTGAGTGTGCAGGTAATAGGTGAGGAGTCTCGTGAGGCTCCCGGGGGGGGGGGGGGGGGTGTAAGGATGGGTACTGGTTCCTGTGTGGTGTGTGGTGAGGGCAATGGGGGTTCGGGCGTTTGAGAGAAACATTCTCCCGATGTAGTAGGTGGTAATTAATTTCAAGGGTTTTAATTTCTGCGCGGAAGTCCTGCAGCTCAGAGTCCCGAGCATGAGAGTGGGAATGAGTCCCGGTGCTGTGGGAGACCTTACGTACCCAGCTTGCTTCCGGACGATAGGGTCTTAGCTCGAGTAGTGCTTGAGTCCAGGGGCGGGAACGACTTGAAGCGGTTCCGGCTGGAGTCCCGGGAGTCCGGGTCCTAGGTTCCCCGGGGGATCCGAGCGCCTGATGGCGGGTCCGGGACTGGAGTCGGCGGCCGGGGTCGCGGAATGGTTGATTGCACGGATGGCTTTGGTCTGTGGCGGGAAGCTGAAAGCGATGCTACTGGAGCAAGCCATGAAAGGTGCGACCGAAAGCAGGCGATACAGACCGGAGTGCAAGGGTTGGTCCTTGTTACAACCGCGCTATTTTCGACCCTTTCTTTGCGGTTGGCTTCGTTCTCGGCCGAGCGAACTGCAGGGTCCTTTCGGCGGTGCGCAACACTGAATCCTAGCGCCGGCGTCGCTGAGGCTCTGCTCGAGAGACGTGTTTAGCAGCAGCGTTATACCAAGTGTTTGTACAAGTTGCTTCACTCATGGGATATCAGTAACAGCGCAGAGCATGCAGGCAGCGCAGAGAGCGTGCACAGTGCTTTATGGCCGTCGTTAACTCTGCATAATCATCTTAAAACCTTCGCGGACACCGACACACTCAACCTAAGAAACGGCCGCTTGCCCCCCACTCCGCTCCAGTCCGTCCCCCCAAGCCTGCGGCGGCATCTCCACGTAGCGTATACTCAGGCGGCGCGTTTAGTAGCCGCCGCCGCAAACGGAGAGTTCCTTATTCCTCCGCTTCGCCAAACCCTCACCCGTCCACGGCATCCGGTTTGTTACGATGGTTACCACCCTCCTGTTATGCTGGCGGCCTACAACGGTACTGACGCTGTCCCAGGAATGGACCTTTTATATCTGCGCTGAAAAAAAAAGAAGAAATGAAGAAAGGAAGAAAAAAATGGCTGCCTGCACTAAAAAAGATACTGTACCAAGAAGATTGCGTATCAATCAGCCATTCTCTATGCTTTATGTACTTTATTATTTTACATGCTACGACGACTTCGAGTCACAGACGTCTGTTATTTTGCCGCGGAAGTTTCAGGTGAGGACTTAAAATGAACATAAAGCCAGTGAATTAATTTTTTTTGCATGGACAAATGGTGTCTCCCAGCGTGAGGTGTGCGGACTGCATTTAAGAGCTGCCATAAGTGGCCACGAGTCGGGTCCATAGCTTGGGTTGACCCATGTCTACTGATTTTCTATACACCACCTAGATGATAAAGAGGCGCCTTCGTATATGCATTTTTTTAAAGAGTACTTCGTCCAATGCTGGAATACCAGGAAATGGAAACTTCACATTTCGCTTGGCTAGTGCTAGGTGTAACTACGCCGCGGCGCTGTCCACGGCGCATCCTTTTAAGGTACGGGCTTTGAAGCGCAGCTGTTACTTGTCAGTGGTTTCATCGGCGCCGGTGTAGCTGTGACCGATCCTGTGACCACCCCTTACACGTGTGTTAAGCTACCTTTGTCGTCTCTGAGGCCCGAGAGGAGAGGGGGCTTCTCCGTGACCTCGTCCACGCCGTGCAAATTGGCAGTGCCTAGCTCATTGTGAACACTGTGATCTTGAGGGGCGCGCGGTCTTTGGACGCGGCCGACGCTTGGAAACGCCTATCGGACGCTCTGTGCGCGCATGCGCAGTATTAGTAAGTGGTTTAGAGAAATGCACTGTACAGCCGCACAGCGTGTGGACACCTACCTGGACAGTACCGTGAAGGAAGGGATTAAAAAAGACCTGAAAGTGGCACGATTATGACGCTCGGTAAAGCGTTATTACAAAGCAGTACAACATTCACAGACTGATCGTGATGCTCGGTAATCCGTTACTGTACCGCAATAAAACAGCAGTCAGAGGATGATTGCTATGATCGTTAAACGCAATCGTAAATGCTCAGTCACCGCACAAAAGAAATGCCGGCGCCGCCAAGATCCGGCTGTGATCAGTTATCCTAAAAGCATATATGAATAACGACAAATCCCGGCCGCGGCGGTCAAATTTCAAAGGAGGCGAAATTCTAGAGGCCCGTGTATTGTGCGATGTCAGTGTACGTTAAAGAACCCTAAGTGGTCGAAATATCCGGAGCACTTCACTACGGCGCCTCTCATAGCCTGAGTCGCTTTGTGACGTTAAACCCCCATAAACCATAAACCAAACCGAATAACGACAAAAATTTTAATGAACTTCAGAAATCATTCACGACAAATTCGTTGCAATAACGAATTGTCGCGGGTACCGAAATAGTACTGGGAATTTCGTCACTTGTTAAATAAATGTAAGTATCAAAGCATTTCTTGTAGCTTTAGAAGATAAAAAATTACATTGTTACCCCTGAGTGCATCTTTTCTGCCAATGACTAGCCAAGTCAAATACGAAGTGTACACTTCTCGGCTTTCTTGTGCCTGCCCTTGACGGATGAACGGTCGCAGTCTTTTTTTTTTCTTCTAGGAAACTGCGAAGCTGCTATATGTCCGTGAACCGACTGCCGATCGTGGTCGGTCACAGCCCGCGAAATCGCGTGTTTCACTCACTCAGCCCGCCCAGTTTCTCTGTGCCTTGTGCAACATTACCTTGGAGATTACTACGCACCGTAACAAGGCTTCCCTTCGGCCTCACTCTCAGAAGCTAGCAAATCTTCGACGTCTGCTATGCACTCCAGACATATATCTCCAAAAAGGGAGGGCAAGCGCTTGGACAGGACAAACGTTACATAACCCAGGAGTAGAATTAGCCGGGCCAGTTGGTTCATGACATATAAATAACAACTCGACAGACGGGACAACACGAAAGAGACACAAACACGAGCGCTAACTAGCAACTGCTACCCAGCGCTCGTGTTTGTGTCTCTTCCTTATTGTCCCGTCTATATGTGAGGGATTACATAACCGTTTACCATGCGTAGACCGGCACTCTCATTCTTGAGTGCGTCTGCGATCACTCACGCTCAGATTAGGCAGGAGAGAGTGTTTTGAGTGCTAGCGCGTGTCTATGCCAACTGTGAGACCGGGTGCGGGACGTCACGAGGGAGTATGGTGTGCAGGTTCTCGTTAGTGTGCCTCCAAACAAGATCCATACAGAGTGAGGGATCTTCATGCAGGGTGGGACGCTGGCGTTCGACTCTCTCCTGACCACTTATCTTTGCCGTACGGAACTGGTGCGGTAATAAAATACTGTTACCGTGGGTAAGCAAAGCTACAAAGGCGGGTAGTTGGTTGTGCATCATGGAGGTGTGAGGTGCGGTCTATATACATACGCACTAAGACGAAGGGGGAGACGAAGCAGATAATGCTGCTTGTGAGGTCCGCAGCAGTGAAGCCACAACGTTACCCGTCCTGTCCCTGTACTCTTTCCTTGAGTACAGCGCGGCTCGTACCTCCTTGATGACCATAGCTGTCGGGGGGAATCTGGAGGTTTTGCCGGTGAAATCGAGGGTGAGTGCTAGAGAAGCGGTATTTTCAACGGTCAGTTTTCGAGCTCTTACAACAACCAAAAAACTGTGTCACCTGAGAGACAAGCAGCGCGACCACACAAGGCTTAGGCCCCGTGTCAGCATCTTCGTTACGTCGTGCTGATTTCGCAACGCTCTAGCTTCTCTGTACGTTGCTTTCCGGATGCTCTTGCTACTCTTACATATCGCTGGATATGATCGCGCGTGCGTCTGCGCGAAACGCCGAAGTGGGTGAGCGAGTCGCTGGTATCCAACCTCACTGCGGACGTTCAAGTTTAATCGTTTTATTCGCAAGCGCAGTGCTAACGTTGTGTACGTCAGGTTGTTCAGGGAAATCCTGCCACAAATTCTTAAAGATAGGTTTTCTGAAACAGAGGTAATCATTTTGCGGTATAACAGTCTAGTGTTCGCAGACGTCAGAAAAACTGTGAATCACGTAAACTAGTAAAGTGATTAGCAAATTCCTAGTAATCAACTTTTTAACCATTACATATAGGCCCCTGGCTGCAATTAAACTTTTGAAGCCGGTCATTAATAGTAGTCGTATCAGTTTTTCAAATTTCAAGAACGCGATTGCCCTCTTCACCAGGGTTCAACAGATTTGGGCCATTAAGCGTGCAATTCGAAAACCAAGTGCCTGCCGGGAAAGCATATCGATGCCCACCGAACATCGTGGCTCCGTGGCGCACGTGTCCAAAGCGGGCAGTTTTTTTGTGCCACAGCCGTGAGGGCAACGGCGTTTTCGATTCTAAAAACTGATTTGATTATTACTAACAGACGGCTACAAATCTGTAATTGCAATCAGGTGCCTATCAGTAAGAGTTATAATGTCTGCTACTGGAATTTAATTACTCGCATTTCTCTGAAGTTCACCAATGCTTGCATTACTACGCCGCAAAAGCTTCTATTTACCTCAAAAAATATTTTTATTTTTAGTGGCGGGATTCCCTGGAACACCTGCAATATTGTTTCCGAAGCTTCAATTCGCCACGTTTTAACTCGGAGAAGTGATTGCTTGTTAAGTAGTTTGCGCTTTTACTATTGAAATTTCTTATCACGTCGATTTTAGTAACACATCATGCTATAGCACGTTAATGGCGCGTTTTTTAAGCAGTTGATGCAGGAGCAATGATGACACTTCATCTTGCCAGACGGCTCTTGCAGCTGGTTCGGGAACAGCCTTTCCCTCACATCTGCGACAGGGAAGTAATCGTGGGTGTGGGAGAGAAGAAAAAAAGAAACAGGAAAGCAGAGACGTTGTTGTTGAGCACTAGTGGCGCTGCAATCGAACATCCATTAACTGCGGCTTTTGTATACGCGGTAAGGGACACGTCCGTCACAGCAGACCTTGGCTTGCCTCCCGTGTATAATGGCAGCATCTGATGCGGCAACGCCTGGAAATCTGCGTTCCCGGACTTTGATTCACGATTAAAAAGCGTGCTGATTGATTTCTCGCGGACTCGATTCTAGAATAAAAATGGCAGAAGGAAAGAAACTGGCTGGCGGCAAAAACAAAAAAAAAACGAAAACTGAGCGCTCTTCCAACTAGTCAAAAGGAAATTCTAGAAACATGGCGAGTCAATCGATTAATACGCTATGGAGAACAAGGTAGACATTTTTTTTTATGAAAAAGAAGGCTTTTCTCTTCCTTCTATTTTGCTTGGACGTGGCTGAAAAAAACAAACAAAAAACATGCGGAAAATCATCTAAGAAAAGGTATTTTCCGTGCCCACCTCATCGTAGCAGCAGTAGCATTTCTACGTTTGGACCGACAATGTAAGTCATTGCATGCTCCGTAGTAGCTGTAGCCAGCTGTAGCAGCTAGCCCACACCGAAATCACAGCCAGCAATCCTCTTCCGGTACCATATACCGGGTGTTTCAGCGAACACTCAAAAGTTTTCAAAAATATGCTTTTTGGGGTAAAAATAGGGCTTCTGCAGCATAGTATTAGCAGTGCTGGTGGACACCAGAAAACCGGTGAATCGTCTTAAGTAGTAAGCTGGTTAACTAATTTCTAATAATTAACTTTTTAAGCAGTAGTGTCAGGCGCCTAGTTGCAATTAGAGATTTGTAGCCGGTCGTTAGTAATAGCCATATCAGTTTTTAGAATTTTGAAAACGCGATTACTGTCGCCACTGTGGCTCGACAAAGTTTGGCTGCATCGTGTGAAAATACATGTGCTTTCGAAAGCACGCAGGCAAAGCAATCCCTCCAGTGCGCAAAACTAGTCGAAAAAGCCAAATTTTGTCGATCCACTCCCGGGTTCGAACCCGACCGCGACGGCTGCGTTTTTATGGAGGAAAAACGCTAAAGCGCCCCTGTGCTGTGCGATGTCAGTGCACGTTAAAGATCCCCAGGTGGTCGAAATTATTCGGGAGCCCTCCACTACGGCACCTCTTCCTTCCTTTATTCTTTCACTCCCTCCTTTATCCCTTCCCATACGGCGCGGTTCAGGTGTCCAACGATATATGAGACAGATACTGCGCCATTTCCTTTCTCCAAAAACCAATTATTATTGTCGATCCACAGCGCCGAAAATAATCGCGTTTTCGAAATTATCAAAACTGATATGGCTATTACTAACGACCGGCTACAAATCTCTAAATGCAACTAGGCGCCTAAATGTACTGGTCAAAAAGTTAATTATTAGAAATTAGTTAACCAGCTTACTACTTAAGACGATTCGCAGGTTTTCTGGTGTCCGCCAACACTGGTAATACTATGCCGCAAAAGCCACATTTTTACCCCCCAAAAAATATTTTTTGAAAACTATTGAAAGTGTTCGCTGAAGCACCCGGTATAAACGGATTCTTCAGAGATAATGGACCTCCAGACGCTTGAACTTATAAGCAGAAATTTTCGAATGCTGTTAACGCATAAAGTATCTAGACAGTCCGCACGCTTTCCCCACATATCTCCTTACAACGGTGCCCAGCCAGTGTTGCCGCATTGGCCAGTTGCTTTTTCTCAGTTTTTGGCTAAAAATTTCCCATTTTTTCCCTCAAATATATTTTTTTCCAAAATATAGTAATTTTAGAGTGAATACAGCCAAGGTTAGAAATATAAGAATGATTAAATAAATTTATTACAAAGTTCATTAATAATGAACATCCGGGCTGGATTGCTCTTCATCACATCAATCGTCAATCACCACTTTTTATTATTTTTTGCGTTGGGACGGGAACCAGCTCGGCTACTTCCATTTCCTGTCTAGCCTCTCCTGTATAGACCGTAGAAATTTTCGGAAATTCCTTTACAACAACATGCGTACATAGGGGATTGCGTGACTAAAGAGCTAGGAGTGGTTGGAAGCACTTAATGGAAGGGTCACTGCCACTACAGCTGTAAGAAATCCAAGGACGCAGCACTCGAAGCCTGAATGAACCTGAATGGGCCAGGGCTCTGCATCCAAGGCAAGACAGCAAATAAAAGGGAAACAGCAAGCCAAATTTCTTCTTTCGACACTAGTCAGGCCGCCATGATAACAGCATTTTCCCATCATCTCTGCACATTACAATAATAATTGGTTTTGGGGAAAGGAAATGGCGCAGTATATGTCTCATATATCGTTGGACACCTGAACCGCGCCGTAAGGGAAGGGATAAGGAGGGAGTGAAAGAAGAAAGAAAGAATGGGGTGCCGTAGTGGAGGGCTCCGGAATAATTTCGACCACCTGGGGATCTTTAACGTGCAATGACATCGCACAGCACACTGGCGCCTTAGCGTTTTTCCTCCATAAAAACGCAGCCGCCGCGGTCGGGTTCGAACCCGGAAACTCCGGATCAGTAGTCGAGCGCCCTAACCACTGAGCCACCGCGGCGTGGCCCTCTGCACATTTTCCCGATTTAGAACACCGGTCTTTAGCGAAACCAATATTTCCCACGTTTTCAATGGGTTATTTAACAAAATTTCCTTTTTCCCTCAGTGGCTTGATTTTCCCACGATACGGGAAATTTCCCACGATTCGGCAGCAGTGGGCGCAGCGTCAGTAACGCTAGCAATGAGCGCCAATAACGATAGGCGCTGCCGATGCGCTAGTCATTTTTCCCATTTTCAGAAAATGGAATTTTTCTTTTCATGCTTCTGCAATTAAAGTTGAGGCTAGCATGCATACGTTACTTTGTTTTTCTCGAGCCAGCGTTGCACGGTCTAATTGTTGCTGGAACCTCCCCCTCGCATCACCATATCATGACCAACGAGTACTCATTAAGTCCCACCGTGGTATGACAGAAAAGCGGCTTCCTAATCTTTATAAGTTAGACCGTGTTAGCTATACTGGTTGGGGGAAAGTGGTGGAGATTCAACGGGATCTTTAATAGAACGCAAATCTGTTACGAATAACGTCATCACACCTTGCATACTTTCACGACTGCTACAACAAGATGCATGAAGAACAGCTAAGACGTCTGGATGCGGCGTTCTCGACAGCGGAAGAAGATCCAACTGAGCTTTGTACGAAACTAGTGATTGTGCACCTCGAATAGCATCCCCCTGCGTTTAAGTGCAGTCTTGGTTATTACCAGACAACAGGTTAGGCAAAGCCTGGGGATAGCAGAAACAGAAGGTAGCCCATCGAAGAGCCATTTAAGCTTATGTCAATCTCGACTAAATGTCAGCTGATAGACAGGCTGGCTGCAAGCAAGGGCTGTCTTTTCTCGTCTTACGCGCTATTTAAATGTAGGTTCCCATAAGAAGAGGCGCAACACGAATACGTAACCTCCACCAATGCAGGTTGGTTGTACATACTGGGAACTCTTCTGGAACCGAGAAAGCGACAAAGCTATGTAGTATAGACATACAGGAAGATATGCTGGGATGAAGAAAGGCTTATAATCTACCGCGGAATTCCCGAGCGTACTGGTGGCATTTTTAAAATAGGAAATAGCGACTGTCACACCTCCCTGACGAAATCATTTTGTCCGAAAAGCTGTTAGTGGTCTCTCGGCCAGTGGTCCTGTGCGTCATCCCTATATAGTGACGCAAGTCTGCGACCAGAGATCGTTACACGTGCTAACGCTTGAATAATGTTGTGCGGAAGCAGCAATCCTGGTGGCTTATGCACATCATGACTTCACGCACTTTTCATGTGTCCATAAATCCGAGCTGTACTCAGGTGAGCTTTCCCGAGCTGAGTTGGTTGCTGAAGAAGGTAATATCAGCACTGAAAAACATGTTCACGGAATTGTTACTGCCCCAGTTGTAGTGAAAAAATTTTTCTCTGAATAAAATACCTTCCTTCTGTCGCGATAGCTCAGCTTTTCCTGGACAAAATTGTGTAGGTTTGACCCTCAAGATTCTGAATATTGAGAGTTCCAAGAAGTGGCTTGAATCACCGTTTGCAATACGCTTATGCCGATTCCAATCCGACAGAGGCTGAGACGGCTTAAGAGGTTGAGGTGGACTAAGTGGCGTTAGTAGCACAGAGCTCGGTTTTACGCTAGAGGAATCATGTGCAGCAAAATGTGTGGGAGGGCAGTAAATCCTATATCGAAGAGAACTGGCACATCAAAACGTCGCCCCCACAAATATTTCTGTTCTGCCGTTGCAGAAGCCACATAAGCGCAAAAGACATTTCAACCTGTCTAACAAAGTGATCTATTGCCCAAGCAGCAGTGGTCAATCTAAGCGGCAGCTAAAACAGGAAAAATACAGCTGTACGCTTTCTTGCATACTAGTGCAGTTTATATGAGAGAGGTGGCTGGCTACCTCTGCGTGGGACACGAATAACCTCAGGCTTCAAGTTTCATAAATATGTAAAGAGTACGACGCAAAGTGCGCAGCCATGCAGATGAGGCCATAGGCGTGTCGCTAGACTGAACAGGACAATGAGTGCGGTTGTCATGTTCATTGCGATTTTTCGAGGATTCCTGATCCAGCTGTCACTGGCCAAAGACAGAGCGAGAGAAAGACTTGGGTTGACCAGAAGAGTGGTCCAGGTGGCTACACCCTGCACTGCAGAGAAATGGAAAGAGAAAGGAAGTCATGAAGTAAGGACTAAGGAGGTCGGTTAAGGAGGTACCTACTGCAAATTCACAAGGTCTCGCACATGCACGCCGCTCTCAACAAATGGACCTGGCAGTGGGCCCAATGTTCCAAGAGAGAGGGCGCAGTGAGCGCTACGCGCAAATTGCAATTCCAGGTACCGCAACCTGGTGGCTTCGTCCGGAGGTCCGGCCTGCACCGTGCTTCTGGGCCTGCGCGGCGGTGCTTTCCGCCGGCTCTGCTGGCTGGTGGCGGTCTCGCTACTGGTCGGTCTGACGCTACGCGAGTGCGCGCGGGTGTTTGGTGAGCACGCCCAGTACCGCGTCTTCACCAGCGTCCACTACGGCACCAAGGCGTCGCTTCCCTTCCCCGACGTGACCGTGTGCAACGTCAACCCGCTCCGGAGGTCTGCGCTGTGCGCAGCTCGCAGATTGGTCCGCCGCGAAGGGCTCGCCGAAAGGGTCTGGAGGAGAGAGTGCGACGAGCCGGCCGACTACTACGAGGTTCGTCTCTGAGCTGGGACAGGGGGAAGGGCTTCGAACGGAATCGCCGCAAATCGACGGCATGCCAAAGTACGCATTTGGGGTTCCCGAGCACACTTGGACCGTGTTAGTTCAACAAGGGCCTTCACTACACCGAGCACAAGCAATAAGGATTGGCCTGGTTTATGTGGGTTTAACGTTCTAAAGCGACTCAGGCTATGAGGGACGCCGTAGTGAAGGGCTCCGGAAATTTCGACCACCTGTGGTTCTTTTAACGTGCACTGACATCGCAGAGTACGCGGATATCTAGAGTTTCGCCTCCATCGAAATTCGACCCCCACAGCCGAGATCGAACCCGCGTCTTTCGGGTCAGCAGCCGAGCGCCACAACCACTGAGCCACCACGGCGGACTAAAGCAATAAGGCGTTAATTAGGCAAACTGCATTGATTGTAAGGCAACGTTCTAGTTTGTGCTCCTCCTTCCTGACACCCTAGCCACAGCTTGCTTCCGGTTTGAATTCCAAGGTCCACCGTCTTATTTGCGGCGTTTTCAGGGTGCGCCAAAGTGTCTGTGAGAAATTTAAAATGAAATCTTTATATGAAAAACTCTAGATTGAACGAAATCGCCGCCGCGTGACTTAGCGGCATTGTTAGCGGCGATGCCCTTGTTCGAATGCGAATGAGTAAAACGAGCGCAGAAATTATTACTCTTATTCAAGCTATGAATAATGACCACAGTCACTGAAACTAAGGATTTAAGGATAGAGAACAGTTTAGTTTTATCTATTTGCAGTGTTAATCAAATAGAAATTAGTAGCGTAATCACTTCTTTAAATGGGAGATAATTGATAAAAAAAACTGCAATCTTTGTCAAAGTACACAGCCTAAGGGGTCTGCTCCTGAGCCCTGCAGCGCTACTCCTCTTGCATACTCAGGGACCCTAGCCTCACGAAGGCCGGAGGAATTGAAGTCCTAAACCCTCCCAAGCTTAGGATTGTGAAATGTGCTAAAGAGCCCCGCCACACGCCTTGGAAGCAAACCCCTTGGGTTGTATACTTTTGACAAAGACTGTACCGTCGCGTTTAATCACGTTTAAACAGCGCATATATAGGGTGTATCACCTAAGACCGTACAAAACTTTTAAAAATAAGCTTTTTGAGTTAGTAGAGAGCTTTTTTTTTCGGCGTAACATTTTCAGCGGTGTATTATATCAGTATGAAGCTAAGACCTGCTAACCAGCAGACTGGTTAACTATTGCTGAATAGTTAACGTTTCAACTATCACTGGAACGCTCCTCAATAGTGAGAAGCGCGTAGCCTACCCTAATTAATATCCATATCAGTTTTTAGAATCTCGAAAACGCGGTTATCCTCGGCGCTGGGGCCCAACAAATTTTGGCTATTTCGACGATCTGCGTGCACAGGATAGGTTGTTTTGCCTGCAAGCTTCTCAAATGCGCATTGTATTTTGGCGCGCTGCAGACAGAATTTGTTCGGACAAAGTGCCGAGGGTAAGCGCGTTTTCGAAATTCTTAAAAGCTGATATGGATATTACTTACGTGGGGCTACACGCCTCTGAGTAATTAAGGATCCTAACGATAAGTTAAAGAGTAACAATTCAGTATTAGTTAACCAGTACTTCTGAGCCCTGCCGTGCGGCTCCTCTTGCGTACTCGGGGTCCCTAATCTCACGAAGGCGTTAGGAACTTAAGTCCTCAACCCAACCAATCTTAGGACTGTCAACTGGGCTTAAGAGCCCCGCTACACGGCTTGGAAGCAAACCCCTTGGGCTGTACATTTATGACAAAGTCTGTACAAGATAAAACAACCGCATGCCAGGGGTTTGTTCTAAAACAACAGCCTCCGCATGTCGCCTTGCGGTGCTTGCCAACTGAGATACGGTGGCGGCGACTACGACGTATTGCGAGACCACGTTTATCACTTATCACTTATTGTTTATCACTTATCGTTTATCTGTGTGTTCCCTTTTCCAGTACGGCATGGAGCACCCTTACGGAACGAAAAGTTGGCGGTTAGCAATAAGTGTAGCGTCTTCGTCGATGCCTACGGCGATGCTGGTGCGCGCAGACTGACGCGTCTTGGCTGTGGATAAGGTACCACTGGTGCAAAAGGTCAAGGGTCAACCCAAAGGTCACCCAATGTCAAAGGTCAAAGGTCAACTAAAAATTATGACTCAAGGTCAGGGGTCAAGGGTTCGACCCACCATAACTGCACCACATATGGTCATACACGGCTATCCTTGGCTGGGTTGGAGGTCGTTCAAGGCCATTGTGATGCCTACCCGAAGACTGCTTTACCTAGCGTAATGAAGCTTTTTGATAAAAAAATAATGTGGTGTGCGTAACGTCTAGAATCATCCGCTAATGAATATTTGACACCTATGTTTCGATTCATCGATGATGACGTCACCGTATTTTTCTTGCCATCGCCGGGAATTTCTCTACAATCGGCCATTACAGACACTAACAAACACACGCCACCGGCTTTTCTCATAATTGGTTAAGTATTGCTTTCGCATTAAAACACCTGCGTACACCACTTCACTGAGCGTTTATTTGGCTTACCACGTGCTCAAAAAATCAGTTCGAGAACTGATATTCTTTAAAGAGCAAAAAAAAATGCTGTTGAGAAAAGATTCTCAGGGACTAGACTAAAAAATTCCGCTCCTGTATATGCCTTTCCCCGTGAAACATAGTTAGAGCCGGCTGTTATAGGTTCATTAACCGATATCATGGACAGGCATGGCGAAAACGAAGCAGCCATTATGATCAGTCCTTGCTCAGGTAAATCGCCATAGCTCAAGAGACGCAAACTTCACCAGGGTGCAGAAAAACTTCATGAAATGAGGCTGTTGACTCATTCGCACATTTATTTTGATCTATAACGTTAAGCCAGGAGTCGATCGCCAGACAATGACGTTGTCTCCGTCAGTTTCAAACACTGTGTGAAGATTGCCATTTATTAACAAACGCAAATAAAACTGCAGATTATGTCCCCCGCCAAGTCGTGAGTTGGTGTAACTGGCCATCCCGGTATTGAAGCAAATGCGAAGGTTCTAGTGCCCTTCAAGTTGGGTTGGCTTCAAGGACAGTTGACTGCTACACTATGCTGACACTTGAACAGCTAACGTGAAGCACTTAATTATCAATATCGGCTCTAAGCCCCTTCAGCAGCTGTGATTCAATACCACTGGAGTAAAAAAAAAACGGCCTTCTGCTGTGATCCTGGAGCCCGATGCTATGTATTATGACTCGAACGCTGACTCGCGGACTTCCGAAACTCCGCCTTCTCCGGTATCGTTACTATATCCCTTCCCTTACGGCGCGGTTCAGGTGTCCAACGATATATGAGACAGATACTGCGCCATTTCCTTTCCCCCAAAACCCATTATTATTATTATTATTATTATTATTATTATTATTATTATTATTATTATTATTATTATTATTATTATTATTATTATTATTATTATTATTATTATTATTATTATTATTATTATTATTATTATCGTTACTACATTCATAGTCACTGCCGCCATCTCACGGTGCTGCACGCAAGCTTCCGGCCAGAGGTTTGTTTGCACTCCAGCCTAACTATTCGGAGGTTGAATACCTGTGACACTGTGGCAGTGTTTATCAATAACTAGACAGATTGGGAATTTATAGTTAAGCAACTATATTGAAAAAGTATAGGAAAATAGTAAGAAACTATAAAGTTAGGACAAGAAACTATCGTACTGTGAGCTATCGCTATCATTATGGTCCCGACACACCCAACAATACTGAACAAAATCATTTTTGAACAAGAAATGGTTTATGAACTCAATTTTTTTCATTTATTGTAAGATTTCACGAGAAGAATCAATATATCCGCAGATCTCTCACCAGCAGGCTTGCAATTTTTTGCTATTAACTTTCTTGCTATCGTCAAAAACGTTCCCCATTGGTTTTCTTTGGCAGCCTTAATTGCTCGATGCGAGCCATGGAAAAACTTAAAAACGAAGATTTTGCTCCACATAGAAAGAATGGACCATTGCCTTCTATTATCGTATAACGATACCTTACAATTTTCTGATATTCAAATTTTTTTTTTCCGGGAATATTGGACTTCACTACGCAGAACGAGTGTCTCAGTCGCCATTGTCGAGTTGCTTATTCGTCTGGGTACAAGTGGGCCAAAATCCAGTTTGCTTTTAAAATATTCTGCCGCCTTCATACCCATCTGTCGTCAGCCTAATGTGACGATCTAATATTGTACTTCACAGTGGACAGCAAAAGTTGACGGGATAAATGTGCTGTTCTACAGATTTACTTTGGCACTTCCTAGCGACCGAATCGCCTGGCACCTATACCAGGAGATATAGATCAAGCATGTCCCCTCAAAATTGCAGGCATTTAAGGCCATTCGGAGTGCGAATTCACCGGGATAAATTTCTACACATTCGCATCGTGTAAACGTTTTCTGCTGACTGAAAATAACGTAGTACATCATGGCGTGTGTACTATTATAATATAGTGGTGTACAGCACACCACAGTGTAGTATAGTGTATTATAGTATAGCATAGTACAGTACAGTTCAGTATAGTAAAGAATAGTATAGTATAGCATAGTATAGTATTGTATAGTTTAGTATAGTATAGTATAGTATAGTATAGTATAATGCAGAAAGTTAGACGAGTGGTGACTCATTGATCAACTTGGCACCAGTCAAGTTGTTCTATACTATACGCTGGTGCCAAGTTTATTAATAGTATAGTATAGTATAATATAGTACAGTACAGTACAGTTTAGTATAGTACAGTATGGTATAGTATCGTATTCGTGATGGTCGAAGCGACGTGCAAAATCTTTCGTGTATTGTGCGATGCCATGCACATATATATCGTCTGGTGGTCGAAAATAAGTGGGTGCCCTTCAATGCGGCGTCACTCATTTCCGACGATCAGCTTCGGGACGTTGAACTCCACACACCATAACAGTTTGGTTGTATTGAATACAGCGTAGTTTTTGCAAGCCGTCACGTTTTTAGGCATCTCAGGGCCTCTGCAGCCGAATACGTTCAAGAACACTGCACCAAATGCCCCTCCATGGAGGTTCTCCAGCCCATGTTGTCGACCTATTCATAATGGCGGTGCCACGACAGCAAGTGCGGGACTGTTGACCGCGACATGGTGACTATACGTCGACGCCATTAGGTGAAGGGCATTCTTAGACATGTTTTGATGCTGCCTTCTTAAGTTCTATTTAATAGTAGGAACAACTGCACTGCATCTGAGTCGAAGCTCATTGCCAGAAGCGCCCCCTCCACTATATTTCCTGCTACAAGGTGATACTAACCCTTGCAGCCAAACGCGGAGGACGCCGCCCTGCATTCGGAGCTGTCGCTGTGGATAGCGCGCACCAAGCGTCTCAACAGGGGCCTGGTGCGGATCCTGGGCCACCAGCTGCGCCACATGCTGGTCGGTTGCCGGCTGGGACACAACAGCTGCATGCATGCAAGGTGCGTACGTCACACACTCCCCGTGCATGCGCACATGCAACGAGGTGGAACACGGCTGACGGTGACGACCCCTTTTCCTCAGAGGCACATTATGGACAAATACGTAAAGGTTCGCCTACATTGATTAATTAGAGCGTTCTAATAACCAAGAGTCTACTTTCACAAAATAATTAAGCTTTTGCAGGCCAGAAAAGGCCAGTAAATGAAATGCCGGCACCGCTGCCTCCAGCGGTTCTCACAAAATAACTACTCGTATAGTGACGCTTACGATTTTTTAGTATTAATATTTGAGGCTAGACTTCACCAGCCATCCAATTTCAGCTAATGAGAACGGGGTCCATAACAGAGCTGATTTCGTCTTCACTGTCGCTAATTTTAACCGAATGCAGAGAAGAAGACCTGATTCTTAACTGCAAATTTTTGGCATTATAAGTAGATACGTCTTTTGCTGGCGAACTCGCGTCATCGCGGTCCCAAAAAGGCATATAATAACGTTTTAATCAAGGGGAAAAAAAAAGTTGTGTGCAGTTATTCTCAGCGCAAACGTCTAACTATTTATCCGCTAGCCCCGTGTTATGTCGGCATGGGAGATTGTACCGAATTCGCCAACGACGAGTGACGCTCGTACGGCCCGGGGCTGCGCTGCTTCCACTGACAAAGACGAATTGTTGTCGCGAATTGCGTTGGTTGCAATTTTCAAATCTAGAAAGTGGTAATTGTCCGTGAAAAGCGCTTTGCGCCCATATCCAGCAATTCTGGACAAAAGCATTTTTTAGCGGGAAACTGTTTATGAACGCAATTTTTTCATATAATGTAAGACTTCACTATAACAATCAATATTACCGCAGATCACCCGACGGCAGTCTTGTGTTTTTTTCCTGTTCAAGTTCTTGCTATTGTCAAAAGCGTTCCCAATTAATTTTCTATGGAAGTCTTAAGTGTTCGATGCGATCGCTGGAAACACTTTAAAAGAAAGCTTTTTATACATATCAGAATATTGGACCATTACTTTCAATATTTCCATATCAGTGCATTACAGTCTTGCAATTTTCAATATGTTTACCCGAGAAAGCTGGACTTGCCTGACAGCAGTCGTCATTTTCGCCAAAGGTAGCCAAAAATTTTTGGCAAATTTGCTTTGTTTTTGTTTTATTTGATTTTGCGGTTAAAGGGTTAAACACGCAGACTCTTTAATGCTCCACCTAGAGCTGGATTTTGTCTACTACCCCGCGGTAACTAGCGACACGTTGTGGGAGACTTTGCTATCGACCTGCATGCGAACTGAGTTCAAAAACGCATTTGTTTGGTTGAGTTCAGAACGAAGTGCGCTTTTCAAAAATTAGCAATGGTGATGCAAGAAAACGTTTTTTAGACGAAATGTAAATACAAATACAACCTTGACGTGTTATCCTAGACAAAATTAATGAAAAACTTTAGGCCAGTGAAAGGCTTTAGACAACAACTTAGGCTTGTCCTCACAAGAAATGAGGTAACAAGTGGGGCCCTTAAATCAGTAAGCTTTGAGCCACAGGTAAAGGTTACTGCTGTACTGTGCAGTTGATTCCTGATCTTTCTTAGTGTTATTAATTTTTCATTCCAACGTGAGAATAAGAAGGGATAATTTTGCGAATAATTGTGCAAAAAGCTTCGCCTTACAAACAATTTTCAACTTCTCGCTGTGATCGCTGGCCAGACGTGGTATAGTCATTTTACTGCAAAATCTACACGCCCAACACGCTAGTCGGGCCGGTATGTTTTATTCAGTCATTCTAAACCTCAAATGTCATCATCATCAGCCTAACTAGGCCCACTGCAGGACAAAGGTCTCTTCCATATCCCTCCAATTAACCCTATTAGCACAAAGAACAGGAGGAACAAGTCTGAAGAAATGAAAAAGAGAACTTTTTGGGGGGCGGAGAGCACTTCACGTAGTCCCTTCTTCTGGTTATGATGTCACTGAGAGCTAATTAACGATTGATTCGTTCGGACATACAGAACGTCAGTCTCAGCAACGTAGGACCATTGTGAAAACGTATGGGGAGACGTGGGGCTGCAGCCCGAGTAGCTGATGTGAGAAAAGACACCGGGCTTTGAATTATTGAGTGCGCAGTGCTAAGATCACTGTTATATGGACCTCACGAAAACCATAATAGTTTACAAGGGCGCTCTGATGGGCTCCTAGGAAGGAGAAAGGAAGCTGTGGACTAAAAAAAAACGATGAGGCAGATTTCTTCTTTGTAGTACGGCCCCTGATGCCCGCTGCATCTGATGCCTCTGGCATATAATGTCTGCTGCATGTTACCCCAGAATACGATACACGAGCAATTTTGAATCTCGCGCAATAGGTCGCAAGCTTTGTCCTTGCGGAACACGAAGCGAAGTACACGGTACCCAAAGAGGCAGATAGTTTGGAATGAGCTTGGAACACTATAATTCCATAAGGATCATGCGAAGGGGACATTGGCTCTCAATAAATACTCATACTGCGTCACTTTCCAAGATGTCGATCCGCAGATTTCCCTTTGGCTTGGGTTCTTGCAGTCACAGGTGGGCCAGGGTTATGTACAGTCTTTGCCAAAAGTAACCAGGCAGCGTGGCTTGCTTCTCATTCCAATAGTAGGGCCCTTACGTCTTCTCAGAAGACCAACAAGTTCTCGAAAGGTGAGGACAAGGGTTCTCCTTACCATACAGAGATTTAGAGCTTGAGGGCTGGCATATAAGAGCTTTAATATACGACTGAGAAAAACGTCTAGCCTGGCTACTTTTGACAAAGACTGTACACCTTTAGCGAAGCGCTAAAAGGAAAAAAGCGACAAAGACCCCGAATGTAATTTTATTTTCAGGCTGTATGTGCTTGCGAACAGAACACTCGTGCTGCCACCGCTTTATGGAATATGTACATTTCTACCCATCACGCGCAGGCCTAACCAGCACTGGCTATGGCAGACCAACGTCCTTCAAAAGGGCGTCCAGGCCTGCTCGGAAGACCGCCGTCTTTGAGGCCATCTTGGCACTCATGCGTTCGATCTGAAATGCCGAAAAGTGGTTCCTCCAATCGCCGACGGTCGCCTTCCACACCAGGCTGCTGCCCGGAACTCTGGTCGTGATTCCCGCACCTTTGTCTGGTTTGTCCCGGGTTGCTGCCTTTAAGAATCCACGGCCACTGTCGTCGTTTTGCGTTTTGGAATCAGCAAAAGTCTTCTTCATGGCGACCGCAGAAATAGTCTAAGCTTTGAGAGAAAGAAATAATAAAGAAAATGCAGTGCAGCGCAGTGCATCGAACTGCAACACTCTGCGACGAACTTCATGCAGCTGCGAATGTCGAAATCCGTCCTCCCGGTCTCTGATCCTTTCTCGCACATTTAAATCAGGTACGGTGGTTGAGTGCTTTAACACTGTGAATGCAAGAAAGAGATGGCGAAACCTCTATATTAGGTTTCGCTGGCTTAATTGTGGTAGACAGAGAACAAAACGCTCTGGTTTCGAAGTCTCAGCGCTCGTTAGTAAACATTATTGGTGGCCGAATTCTGCGGCTTCTTTTATTATCCGAGGCTTTGGGACGCAGTACTGCACTAAAACTTCACCCACCTTGCGACAAGAAGCCTTGTCAGCCAGATTGTAAAACTATAAAGACTGTTTAGATTTGCCCAACTACACCTTTCCCTGCGTTGTTCTATCAAGGCGTTAGCAACTAAGCAGCCAGAGCCACCTGCAGATAGCAGGATCCCAAAGAACGGTTACTGTCACGATCAGCGCAGGAACCTCAGCTGTCAGTGCATGCAGTTCAGCGATCGCTGATATTCGTCTAACCTTGTTTTTTTTTTAGCAGAAAAGTTTCTCTCCTACCTGCACAGTCGATTAAAGAAAGCGCTGTAGGGTCCTTCCATAAGCCCTCTTCAAGGTCCTTGTTTAGAAACGCCGCAATGTTGAGGATACCAGAACCAGGATCTCTTTTGTACACCACGCAGAGAAAGTTGGGTCTACACTTCTGCGCGAACCAATTACGCCAGGTGGTCGAAGTGGTCGTTGGGGTGAACGCGGCCGTCGATGAAAAGCTCGAAGAATTCGTCAAAACTGGTGTCACTGCATCCTGGCACCACCTGTCCTATATTGGGGAAGTACGACACTCATGCATCGTATGGGTTCCTGAGCACACAGATGTACCTGGACAGAGAAGTGCCAAGGTTACACTTCGTAGAGATTACGAGGCGCTCTGAGAACAAGTCACTGATTACTTGAGACAGTGTTCCGGCTCTGTATGTTGTCCCGTGATGGCTCCATTCGCTCCGCATAAAAAGGAGATCATGGTAAGGTACGTGAAGTCAGCATCGAGCTAGAGATCACGACAGTTTTCTGTCTTTATGCGGTGGCTGCAGACCGAACTGCTGGTTCCACAGAGAAAGTTGTGTTTTATAACAGCCGTATCTCTAGGTGTGTCTCGTATTCATAAGCAAATCGGGTCGGGTGGTGTCATCGTCACTGATACAAGTATAGGCCAGATAGCAGCGTCTGCGCTGAACAACTGCAAGGGGCTTGATAAGTGCCATGTTATTACAGGATACATCTAAAGCCTTAGATCTACCCCACGTTTCCACGGTATTCGAGCTGATATTTAAAAAATCACTGGTACTTTAAGCCCTCGAAATAAATTTCAGAAATATACACGGGGGTTATTTTCGAAAAGCTCAATCTTATCCCTATAGAAAGATGTAATTTTGTAAGTCGCGGACGGCACTAGCATGATGTGGACAGGCTAATTACGAAAAAGAGTAATAGATTAAACGCGTGTTTCGAGCCTTTTTAATAAGTGACTCATTCACTGTTGTCACCTAATCCACCATCATCCATAAGCTTATAATCTATCATTATTATCATCACCAACAGTATAGTCATATACATCATTATCCCAATCAACGGCCAACATCATTCATCACTGGCGGCTGACCAGAATAAAATGGATTTTCTAGCTGCAGCACACAACTTTGGCAGAATGGAATCGAACTGCAGCGGTTTTACCGGACATTTCTCCTTTGTGAGGAGTGGCGAAAAATATGCTCAACGCAGAAGGGATTCTCTAATATTGATTTCTGATTTGCAGGAAGTCACCACACATTTGGTATCAAGAGCGTCGAGTTTCCGACTAAATTACCACTGGTTCATTGCCTCGTTCGGTTAATAAAATCGAAAGCCAAACAGCGTGAGAGGAGAAGTTCAGTTCTAAATTATTAACCTGTTGTAGCGAATACGACGTGGCGATGAGTGCCTTCTAATTTGTTATGCATTATTACAGAGAAGAAAACAAGCAACTACAGTAAGGCGTCTATAGTTCATTAACATGTCTGCAAAGCTACCAAAATTCTGAGGGGAGAATGATCATTCTTTTACTCCCTGTAACGATTTTGATTTTCGGGGTGTGGTGAATACACGACTGAAAAAAGAGACCCTGTGGGCTACGAATTTCTGCGACACCCTGTACTTTGCTGCTTTGTTGTCTTGAGCCAAAAGGAAGATAAAAAAAATGTCATAACAGTTGAAATGCCTATAACTGGACGAAATACTTCCTTTCCAACTGCTTTTCTTTTCTGTCCTTGGTTTATCCACAGACTATATACAGGCGGGCAATGACCGTGTCAAATTCGACGAGCTTTCTTTTATAGTGCACTCCTGATTCGTTTACAGTGCTCTTTCCTGAATTTCCTGAAACGAATTCTAAGCCAACTCGCCGAATCGTCCACTCTAATCCAGTTCATTTCGTTTATCTCGGGCTGTGCGTTTTTTTTTTTTATGGGAAGAAGAGTGCACAAATGTTCCAGAATGTCTACTGAAGGGCCGAAGCTGCTTAAAACACACTGATAACAAATTGAAATTCGCCTGTATCGGTAGACTACAGCTTTCCACTGACGGAGCCTCCATGAGCTACATAAGTCCAAAAAATGTAATGCAGGAGGCGCCACGCATCACCAGCCGTTCTCACATGCAATCTGCTGATACGTCAACATAGTTTTTTTTGTGGAGATAGATTTTTTTGTGGAGGCTAGGCTACAGTTCCATTCACTTGCAAATGGTGACCCATGAGTCTCCCCAAGCCTTGACGTCAGGAGTTTGAATCGAGTGGCGAGAAGAAAAAAATCTAAAGTTCTAAATACAATTTTCTCAGGGAAAAAAAAAGTGCAATTTCTGCTGGACAGACGTCAACACAGTCTGAAAGAGCCATGCAATCGATTTTTGTTGAGCGCAAAAATTGAAGGTGGTTGTCACCAGTGGCCCTTTAAACGTGAGTCATGCTTTCTAAGCACATGATGGACGACCCTTTTTCAGAGGCATACAGACAGAACAGCGTTTCTAGTCATGTTAGGAAGAAGCAAGATGACGACCATATATATCCTTACATAATTCTAACATTTCAGGAAGCGAATTGTGATCATCGACATTGACAGCGTATTCAATGCAAGAAAAGGAGTCGCGTAATTTGCTTCCTCTGAGAAGTGGACACTTTCGAAAGGCAGGTGCGTCTTGATGACTGCTGCGGACCTCGGCAGTGACTCGACCTGCCCGGCTCCGGCCTTTTCGTGGAAAGACACGAAGGGCAGGCCGGCGACCGCGCTCAGCACGGGCGTCTCCTTGCCGCGGTTCAGCAGGCATCGCACAGCGAACTGGAGCCATGTTGTGCCCGTCTTGGGGAAGCCAACGACGAATACGTCGTCAGCACGGGGCTGGTATCGCATTGCGGAAGGCAAAAGCGATATTCGTCGATCATGTCGCTGATCAGAATACCTTCGAAAGGGCGAAGCGTCGACATTTTTCCAGTGGTGGTGGTGGTGGAAGCCATCTGTACTGTTTGTCGCGGCTTACTCAGGAAGTCTGCAAAGAAAGGTCTTCGAGTGTATACATACAGCAGCTGTTGTAAACATCAACTTCCAGCATAAAATCAAATGCGCGTTTTGCTAACCTTGGGATGGGTGCCATATCTCACGTCGGGAAGGTGTGTTTATTTGTTTTTTTTAATAGTCTAACGACAATAAAGCAGATTGTTGAGCTAGTTGGTGCATGATCACTTAAAACCAGCAGCAGAGAAGAACCAGACACAAGGAAAAAACACACAGACGTGGACGAGATCGCTTCTTTTTTTCCCCCGTCCACGTCTGTGTGTTTCTTCCTTGTGTCTGGTTCTTCTCTGCTGCCGGTTTTAAGTTTTAATGGTCTCGCTCGAAATCACACTATCTTGATTCCTGCGCTATCGAATAAGGGTTTAATCGTTCTATTTGGCGAGTCTGATTTTTTTATCGCATTCGGTATGGCAGTTAGTCTGCATTCGGGTCTACAATTATGATTTATTGTTTTTTTTTTGGTAATGGCTTGTGCACTTTTCCAGCTGTGTATAAAATGATGAACGGCTAATAAAGGGATTTGTTTATTTATTATACGCTTTCAAAGTGCTCACTGTTAATACAACCTGCCACACGCAGGTTATTTAATCTCTGGACATGCACCCGACTACGCAACTACAAGCGACTCTTCGTAGGTGCGCCATTACCACCAACGCATTTTTATGAGTAAAACTTAAAGGAGCAAGATCGGGTTTTTGCTGTGTTACCGAATAACTGAAGACCACTTAGGCCAAATTTCGGTGATAAAATGGCCAGTGCGCTCAATTTTATCCACCTTAAGTTGTTGGTCGGCACTGGTCATAGTTCTGAAAAACAGGCGCATTGTGTCTTCCTAACGATTTCGAAGCTCATCATTCCTGTAAAATGTGGTCTCACTCCAAAGGAAGCAACTGTTTTCAACTCGGTAGAGGACATACGTGTCATGGAAAGCATTAAAGGTGCACTAAAGAGGATTCTGAACTCGTATTTTTACCACGTGAACTCTATCTACACGTTCCGGGCATTCTTAGAAACTTCGAATTATTATCCTGTGCGGCCGATTGTCCAATATAACCGTATTAAACGTCCCGGCTCCCGCCCTTTTTTGAACTGAACGCGGTAGGTAGCTGGAGTCAACCAACGCGTGGAGTGCCTTTCAGCCATTGCAGTGGAGGCTTCGCTTTCGCTTTTATTGTGTTTTTTTTAGGTTTCTGTGAATGAACAGTTTCATTCACAGACAATATAGCCGCAAATTAGGCCCGCGGAAATAAAAGTACACGTGTACTCTTTGATTTACGTATCACTCCGCCGATGGCAGAGCGGCAAGCCGCCACGGGGACTGGCTGACGCGTAGGTTGACTCCTCCTACCTACCGCGTTGAGTTAAAAAAAAAAAAAAGAAAGGGGCGGGAGCCGGGACGCTTAATCCGATTTAATTAGGATAGTCGGCCGCACAGGACAATAATTCAAAATTTCTAAGAATGCCCGGAACGTGTAGATAGAGTTCCTTCGGTAAAAAGATGAGTTTATACAAAAATGTCCTATGGCCGGCTATAGAATTTTGGCCCAAATAGCTATAGACCTTGCCTATTTCTGTCTATAGCTGTCTATACAGGCTGATATATTTTCCTATAGAGAGCTTAAGACAATTGTATGGTTCCAAAGCTATAGCTTTAGTGGCATAGATTTTTCAATAGCTGGCAATAAGCACCTCTATGGGTGCTTATAGACGTTCATAAAAGGCCATAGACGGACATAGCTTTTTCCATAGACGCCCATAGGTCTTTTTTGTATGGAGATTCCTCTTTAGTGCACCTTTAACACCGCATCGCCAGAAAACTGCCGGTCGTAATAAAATTCGTTCATTGGCTGTAGAGAAGCGACGTTACCAGACCAGAACTGGCGTGCATCAGACCAAAAGTATCGTCACTTCCTGCAAAGGCATCAACAGCTTCTGCTGCTAATGCATTGCCAACACATGAAGTAATTAGAGGTCCCGGTGAATTTTTCTCTCTTGACATCACAAAAAGAGACCATGTCTTGCAATGATTGTTTTCTCAATATCATTGTTTTGCGTCTATGCTGTGAAAAGCGTCAGGGCCGCTTTTGACGCTGGAACCGGCCAGGAGAGAAAAAAAGACCCTTTAATTGAAAAGCAGAAATTTCAGCCGGCGTGAAAAATTCGCTGGAATGCTCCTTCAACCAGCAACTAACGTAGCCTGCTAGTTATCACTCAGCTATGACCGCATAGGGCATAGCTGACAATGGCAAATGGACAATATAACGGATTCGAAAAAGAATAGCTGGATAATATGGCTCCATGTAGGGTGTTTTACGGACGCAGGTTAGTACTGGTAAATTATGGAAGAAATCAACAACATTGGTAACCTGATGACTTAAATGATCCGAAAGTTTCTAAAGAAGAAATTACGACCATTTTACCTGCAGTGCCAATTTTTTTCCTAATGTGATGTGCTACTGGTACTAATGTAGGTTGAGGTTTTGCCTGCGAAAAGGTGACGAAAGCACTGATGTTTTATTTAATTGTGATCCTTACGGATTCGCTTAGAACAAAAAAAAAACCGCCAAGGCAAGTAACCACTTTGTTTCAAATTCTCTTCCTTGTGAACAACACCATTCGCGCATTAACGTCTTTGTCTAACACGATCTCAAGCAAGTCCTGAAGAAAACATTTTATTTTAAATATTTTGCTTCGTCAACACCTTTTAAATTCGTGTTTAACTCTCTGGTTTGCCTGTTCAGAAACACATAGCATTCCAGAAAGACTGTCAATCTCATCTTCCATTGACTTTTTGATCTTGAAGCCGTAAAGTAGTGCTCATTCAATTCCACTTAAACTTACTCTTATTTTCGCACCTTTAACAAATTTCGACCAGGTGTTGTCAAGAACCGGGACCACATACTGTCTCTCAAAAGAAAAATGAAAAGTTCATGCAAGTCACTGGATGCATGAATCCTGAATGCTCCTGAATCTGGGAAGCACTTTTAATAACTTTTACTCTCTCACTAGTATTTTCCACTCAATATCACGTGGAGGCCAGTTAAGCCTGTATAAAAGCGTCATCAGCCAGGTGTGCCTCGGTTGCCTAATAATTTATAAACGCCGTGCACTAACAGTCCATTCATCGGAAGCGCTGCCTTAAGGGTTGACAGGAAAAAGTGATTCCCTTTAACGTTTGTCGCCGATAGGTCTACCATTTGCCGATCTCGCATACTTTGCTCTGGGCAAAATCGCGGGCATAAAAGCGGGACTGCCGTAAAACCGTTCCTCCTGCCACTCCGCCGGGGAAAGGGGTGATGTCAAAACGTTTTAGTTGCACAAACAGCCTTTTTCATTATTACAACATGCGTGATATCGTAACTAACGGAAAAAAAGACAAAAACGCAGTTTTCGAGTTGAACCGGTTCCCTTACATTGATAGTACTTCGTCAGAAGGTACCGACGATTCAAGTAACGAAGAAAGGAAGTGTGACTTCCGCTCGGGGGACCATACGAAGCCTAAATCTGCGCACAAAACCCTGTGAAGTTCGACAAAACTTCAATAAATTGGGGTGGAAAGAAGGGTGCCTGTACGCCCACGTGTTTCTCTTCCGTAAAAGATACCTTTTTTTTTTCTTTTCAGCCACCCTCAGAAAATTATTGTAACATGCGGTGCTCTGTTTCCAGGACAAAATGGTCGAAAGCGCAGTACACTGGTGCACATTCGTTATCAACCCCAGCTGTGCTCGCGGATCACCTCCAGGAACGGCCTTTGCGGCCTCGTGAAACGAGATTAAATGAGGAAAAAAAGAACTCCGAGCTAGTGGGAAAACGTTCAGGTTACTTTCAACGTTCGCGAAATATAGAGTGACAAATACAGGCCCACGAATATTATTCTTACTTTTATAAATTTAATATTCACTTTTCTGCGTCAGCAAACCTTTCGTCACGCTAACACAAAAAGAAATTGACTATCTTAACAGTTAAGTTTGCTGGTGTAGGTTGTGATTGTGTGCTTTTTTTTGTTGTGTGTTTTTTTGACAATCATCAGTGATGCTGTTCTTCTGTTGATTGTGCTCCTTTTCGCCTATTTATTGCGCGCGAGCAATAAAGCATTTCAGTCCTAAGTCAGCGCTGTGTTTGTCTCTTTCTCAGTCCCGTCTTTCGTGCGCTGTGCCTTCATTTAGTGCCATGTACCGACTAGCCCAGACAAACACCTTATTGCAGTTATCCCTTAGCTTGGCGCTCCTAAATGGCAACGCCCATCGCAGTGTGTTAACTGGAAGGGAGGCAGCTCAATGGTGACTGCTCGTTAAGCCTTAGCCTCAGAAGTGGTCAAGAAACCCGTGAATGCTTCACGGGCCAAAGAATAGAACCGAGAAAAGGGGGCGGCTCGTTCGGTAGCAAAAAAACTTATCCAAATACAGCGGCCATGTATGATGAGCCGTCAAATGTGCGACGCCTTTTCAGCATTGCATGTCATGGGCGCATCTAGTCTCGAAGACGATTTTTTTTTCTACTAGGCGGATGGGCTGAAGCCAATCCTGTATCTGTCAGAAGATAAAGTTGCCTACTACTGCTACTAGCGTGGAATATGCAGAGCGACCCACGTAACGTACGACAAGGGTTAAGTATTAGTGCGAAAGCACTTACACGCTAACCAACACCACCCAAGAATCTTGTCCTCATCGATCTTGTGCCTTTGCCTAGCAGCAGCGACGCTATTTTAAGTTAAAGAGAAGTCAAATAAATATCCACGACTGGAAGTCGAACCCGCGCCGGCGCGAACAGATAAACTTTGCAGGCCGCGGCTCGAGAGCACCAGGCTATAGCCGCAGACCAACATGCCTCGTGTAAAACTGCAACAAGCTCTCGCGCTGTGCATTGCACGTCGTCGTCTTCATTAACTTACATCCGCGCATCATCATCATCATCATCATCATCATCAGCCTGACTACGCCCAGTGCAGGGCAAAGACCTCTCCCATGTCTCTCTAATTAACCCTGTCCTTTGCCAGCTGCGCCCACCCTATGCATGCAAACTTCCTATTCTCATCCTCCCACCTAACCTTCTGCCACCCCTGCTATGCTTGCCTTCTCTTGGAATCCACTTCGTTACCCTTCATCTAGCCTTCGGATTACATGTATTGCCCAAGCCCATTTCTTTCTCTTGATCAGCTTAACCTCGATCAGAACTTATCCTGAGTCTAATGTCGTCGCTAAACGTGCCGACGACCCGTCAAAGCAAAACAATGGGCCAACCAGGCTAAACACATGCCTTCCCACATCTACTCGGTTTAACTGCGTCGAAACCCTACCACTTTTTGCTTTGCAATTTCACTGTTATGAATGCCATCTCCCAAAAGAGAGAGAGAAACTCTCTACAGGAGTCGACGCGCCGCACGCAGGCTGTTCCGGAGGCGAGTGGACTCCCGGTACGGCAACTGCTTCTGTCTCAACTGCCACAGACACAGGGGCAAGAACAGCTCCCACATCCACTACGAGGCTGTGTCGGCGCCCGCTGATGGTGAGCTTGACGGTGGGCGAGGGCCGGTAACGGCATCCTGCTCTGAACGTGCTCTGCTGAATGCCATCGCTGGCATGTTGAAAAAATTCATGCGATTATTGCGATGACATTGACATTAAAAAAAAAAAGCTCCGGCTGCGCGCATAACGTGGGGTTGAGCTCTGTCAAAGTTTGGAGGCACGACAGCGTGCAAGGGAACTTTGCCATAAGCCCAGTTCTGAAATCTCTTCCTTTCTGAACAAAAAAAAAAAGGGACCGCCAGGCAATCATTGCAGATGCTGCGTATTCCAGGGCTTCCTCTACTCCTAAAAATTATTCACTATTGTTATGCTACTGATAATCTAGGCAGATCAGCACAGAGCAAAACCTGATATGCGCAGCATGTTCGCAAAACTGACCTTGTAGAAAGAATATGAAAAAAATAAAAACCGAGAACGGGGGACGGAAAAGCATACTTACGGGCAAAACGGGCGATAAAAGAAACCGACTAGCCTAGACAAGAAATACGCAAAGCTGAACGGGGTGATTTTGAACTAACAACTAATTCCTGGAGTGCTATTTTTTATTCTATTTACAAATTCTATATTAGCAAATGAATTCAATGGGGTGTCGTAAAATATAACACATGCATTGATAGGCAAGCCGAAAAAAGTGCAACAAGGATACAAATTTCTTCTCAAAGCGTCAAGAGACACAAAATGAATCATGAGAAAAAACTGAATCGTCATAGCAAAGGTTACAAGCCGAGGCGTGAATTGGAGATTTAAATGAGGTAGTAATACTGTCTCATTGTCGAGCTTACTCAATCCAGAAATAGTCCTAGGAAAGAAGGTACATCTGAAACAGTTATTGGGAATGCAATGAGGAGATATTCTTATGGCGTTTCTCTGTGGTGCATTATATCCCGCAGAAAATGAGATTATGTGAAATGTCAACTTTGTACTGACCTTTCATTACTTGCAATAAAGAATTTTATTGCTTCTTTTGTTTCTTTCGGTTAGGGTGGTACGTTTTGCAGTTGTCAAATGAAATGTTACTGAAGTGCGTCCAAAGCTTGTTATAAATGAAATGAGCTTCATTTGCTTGTAAATTATCAATTCGATATGTTTTTGAGTGTAGGGATTCCAAATTTAGCTACACTTTGTAATGCTGGAAGTTCAATAAATTTATATTCAAGAAGCCGTACATTGCGTGTAGACAATTTTAAATGTCGTCTTAGGAAAAAAAATTTTTGGTTTGCAAAATTAGTTACATAATATTTTTTTTGCAAAACTTACGATTTTCGAAATCCATATACAGTGTTAAGGTGCTCAACTTACGATTGAAAGCACTACGAGCTGAATGCCAAAATATCATTGATTCTTTTTGCATGTAATCGTCATAAATAGAGTTTTGTTTAAACTAACCTCGATTTTCTCCTCGTCATACCAAGAAACAACTTTTTTAAAACCCTCATTTAACTTTAATAGGTCTATAGTACTGCTCATTAGTGCTGCTGCTGCAATCACTGGTTTGTAAATTAACCTTACTCTAGTGTTAATTGCAATGTGAATAGTTAATAGCAACAATAAGAGCGGTTCGATAACAGAGCTTTTGGGAACTGCAGAATCAACTGAAAGCTTAGAAAAATTATGATATTTGAAAGAAATGTACTGTTGTCTGTTCAAAAAATAGGCTGAAATCCAGTTGATGAGCTGGTGGCTTCTTAATACCATATATAATTTAAGGACTAGCTTTTTATGCGAAACTTTATCGAAGGCTTTGCAAAGTCTATAAAACTTGCATCGATGAATTTATTTGAATTTATTGAAGCTGCTAAATTATGCACGGTAATGACCAAGTGTGTGGATGTGGAGAAAGCTTTTGTGAAACCGTATTGGGCACTCGATAAAATATTGAATCTGTCGAGATATTCAGACACATGTTCCTGTATTATATCCTCAAGAAGCTTGCGTAATTATAAAGTTAAATAATTACAGGCGGTAGTTAATAATATGCTCTCTGCTACCACTCTTATGAAGAGGCCTGATTTTAGGTGTTCTACAATCACGTGGAATCTGGTCATCACACAACGATTTAAAGAATGAAACACGTAAATCGTAAAAAGACGTAAAAAGAGCGTGAGGGTGCAGAAATTTATTAAGAATGCCAACAGGTCGGGATGATTTCCGAACATCGGGCTTGAGAAGCAAATTTAGCATGCTTATTAAATGATAACAATGTCTTGTATGAGAAAACACGATGTATGGACGTTTGATAAAATGTCATTGTCTTTTGTGAAGACTAATTTAAGATGAAAATAAAAGGCCTTGTAATTTGTCTGCTATCTTCGCATTCAAGAATATACAACCTTTGTCCCTAAAGTTCCGAGACTGAGCTTATTAAAAAAATGCGTTTAACATTGAAATAATTTGTGCAACACCCCTTTGAAATAGTCTCCCTTGCAGTCTATACACAGCTTCCAACGCTTCTTGAAGTCTTGTAAACAGTTGGAAAACGCTTTTTTTTTTGCAGGGCTGTCAGCTCCTTTGTCGCGGCGTCTTTAATTGCCTCCACCCTCCCCATCCAGCGACCTTTTAGGGCCCTCTTCACACGAGGAAATCGCGTCGGGAGAGGTCAGGCGAGTATGGCGGATGGGGAAGTAAATTAATGTTGTGCTTGGCGAGAAATTTTGCCAAGCTGAGAGCAGCTTGCGGCCTTGCGTTATCGTGGAGAAGGCTCCATTGTCCAGATGCCCATAAGTCACGGCGACGGCGTCGCATTGCATCATGCATGTGCGATGTCAGTGCACGTTAAAGATCCCCAGGTGGTCAAAATTATTCCGGAGCCCTCCACTACGGCACCTCTTTCTTCCTTTCTTCTTTCACTCCCTCCTTTATCCCTTCCCTTACGGTGTGGTCCAGGTGTCCGCCGAAATATGAGACAGATACTGCGCCATTTCCTTTACACAAAAACCAATTATTATTATTATTATTATTATTATTATTATTATTATTATTATTATTATTACGCATGTGTTGGAGCACGCGGATATAAAACTCCTGATTCACCATCTGCCCTTGTGGGACGAACTCGTAGTGTATGACACCTCTGGCATCGAAAAAAACTGTCAGCATCGTCTTTGTTTTGGTCTTCTGTCGCCGCACCTTTCTCGATGCCGGAGAGCTTGTGGACCGACATTCGGCGCTCTGACTCTTTGTTTGAGGATCGTATTCAAAACACCGTGTTTCGTCTTCAGCAATGATGCTGTTGACGAATGCAGCATCCTTCTCTGCCTCCGAGAGCAAATCAGCACTCACTGATGCCCGCGTGTCCTTCTGATCCTGTGTGAGGGAGTACGGCACAAGTCTGGCATTCAGCTTTCGTGTCCCCAAGTTCTCATGCAAAATTTGGTGGCATGTTGTCTAACTAATGTCGAGAGCATCTGATAGCATGCGGACTGTAATGGTGCGGTCTTGCTGTACGATTTCCCTGATCCGAGCCACGTTGTTTTCATTCCGTGAGGTTGAAGTGCGCCCCTGCCTTGTGTCGTCTTCCATTGACGTTCTCCCCGAAACGAACCTCCTGTGCCACTCGAAAACTCGAGCCCGCGTAACGTCTCTTTGCCGTAAGCGTCACGAAGGAGTTCATACGTCTGTGTGGCTGTCTTGCCAAGCTTCACACAAAATTTTATGTTTACATGCTGTTCGAGGTGGATGTCCATCTCTACAGATTCACTCACAGTAGAATGCGTAGACGACTAATGACAACGTATTTTTTTACATGAAGTGCCATCCAGCAGCTGCCACAGCAATTAACATAAATTGCTCAGGTTAGCCCGAAAAGATCGCGCTACACATACGCGCCAACATTTTCTTTCGGGAATCATTTCTAGAAAAGAAAATAAATCAGTCTCGAAACTTTACGGACAAAGGTTGTATTCAATTAAAAAAATGACCAAGCTAGGCAACAGCCCAGTTAAACACTCAGTTGGTTATCAGGAAACGAAATGCGCGGTAGCTATCTCTGATCTCGGTCGTCACCTCAACCGCGCCGTGGAGGAAGTGGCGGGCTCCGGAATAACTTCAACCACCTGGGGATCTTTAACGTGCACTGACATCGCACAGCACACGGGCGCTTTTCGCGTTTCGCCTCCATCAAAACATGGCCGCCACGGTCGGGTTCGAACCCGGGTTCTCCGGATAAGTAGTCGAGCGCCATAACCACTGATCTACTGCGAAGGTTGAGTTAAACAATCGGCATGATCCGTCGGCTGGGCGGCGGCCGCCCAGAGACGGCAGTTCCGGAAGTTGAAGGTTTGCCTTGTACGCGCTGCTGGGTCTTCAGCACCCTTGTACGCGTTGCTGTGTATGCGCTGCGAGGTCTTCAGCGCCCGTCTTTCCACTGTCTGGTTATGCCGCCTATCGGCTCTTGACCGGCGATGAACACAACAGGATCTTGTCAACCGTGAGCCTCGCGAGCGCGACCAGCGTCTTCCGTTTCACACAGCACTGCGGGACGGCAGGGGCTGCGCAATCAGTGTGCTCTGGCTTTTCGTTTATTTTTTTCTGCGCCGGACCGCCGAAGAAACCTTGGCTGTGCTTCCCTTCGCCGAGCACTTTGCTTCTGAGCTGCAGCCACTCGGGCAGAGAGAAAAATAAAACTGATTAGACAAGCCAACGTGGCTTATGGCCTTCGCCACTACGATAGCGGGCGGCGGACGGCATCACTGCGCGCGCATGGAGTTTACTCGGCTAGACCAGAAACTTTAGGTTCAGATCTTTCTATTTCTATCTCCGCAAGTGTTCCTTCATTTTCTTCCCTTCTTTCTTCTTTCTACCTTGGCCACCATTGTCGCGTTCTTGTTTCTCTATCCTTATTTCTCTCCTTTGCAGCGTTTTATCTCTTCTTTCAATCTGTCTATTGGTGACCTTGGACGGGCTTCATCCACGCAACGGCGCTGGGTGGGCTCCGTATAACTGCTCACAGCGTAAAACACTCCATTCATTCGACTTGTGTGGATATTCACCATCCAGGATTTCTGAGGTTACGTTGATATAAAGTTCGGAAGTTTTTCACCACAGTATTGCTGCATGCTTGTCGGCAGCTAATTTACACCTTTTTAGCTGTACTTAGCTGTAAGTTTTATTTTTGTTTTTAAGCCCCGCAAATAAGCTTTTGAATTGCTATGTCTCTCATGGAATGCGGGGATTCCAACCTTTCTTTACTATTCGAGGAACAAGACCGTCAATGCAGTGGTTTATGAGGGACTTAAGTGTTCGCATAGAGCATGAAAATCCTCAGCGCTTGTGCAAAAGGAGCCAAACACTAAAAACGCATATCCAATATCAACACATCGTCAGCTCGCGAAAAATTTGGCACAGAAATGTTCAACGACTGCTTATGGGACGAGACATCACAAAGCGGTAATAACACAGGCTGGTGATCCGCAATTCCCGAAATAACTTCGTAGTTGCTATGTGTCGTAATTGATTAAATTATAAATGGTAGGTCTGGTACTGATAGAGTTAGCTGTAACTCTTGTGACGTTTTCAACAACTTCAAGCAGATTGAACTCACACGCTATATCTGCGAGTATTTCGCTCTACCTATCTCTTGGAACATTTAGAGAAAAGAACGCCAATATAAGTGCGGTAAATTAAAATCTCCAGCCAGAATAGTCCGTTCATCAGGATTTACAAGTAGGTTTTAATGGCGTCAAGAAGTTTAGAGGGAGAGCTCTGTGACCGGTAAATGGCTCCTATACAATACTTAATGCTAGCATGGTGGGCCTTGCAAAATATACCCTCGACATTATGCATGTCAGGCATATTTAACATTGCTTGGGAGGCTTTGAAAAGGACACCGACACCACCCGCGTTGCTATCATGATCTTTAAAATCAATATAGTAACCATGTGGCAAAAATTCTCAACCTTATATGTGTTGCCTAATTATGTCTCCGTTTTTCTAGCAATATCCAGGTTACAGGTGCCCGAGATTCCTTCCAATTCTGTAAATTTATTAACAACACTCCTTAAGATCACGTTCAGAATTCTCAATATGCGAATATCGTGTGCATTCCGTCAACTATCATTCTTTTTTTTCTTTAATTCTCATGCTCTTTTCTTCGTTTCAGTAATATAGCACGCTACCGACATTAAGCTTGTCGTGAACTTTGGTGCACTTTGAGATCGCCTTCTCTCTCTTTTTTAAAGCTCTTCGAGAGGGTTTCGTACTTTCAACGAATTCCAAGAGAGAAGCCTTCTGAAACAGACTCATTACAGCCCTTTAGCTTGCGTGCAGGCGCTAATAGGGACTTCTTTTCATAATAATGGATTATTCCTGTAGTAGCGGGTGACACAGGGGAAATTATTTTAGTCAACAATTCAAATGAAGCGTTTTAAAGACACTGACCCTCGTTGACCAAAGTCACCTGTTGTTCGAGCTGAGCAGATGAAGGCCCGGCAGTTTTGAAGGGCAGTAATGAGAATGGAATTAAGGGGTTGTTCAATACGGCAGGGCAGGTGTGGTGGTGGTAGTGGTTGTTTATTAAAATAATAGTAAAAAGGAAGGAAAAGATTTTTGCTAGCCCCGGCATCTGCCATCGATACTGAATCACCTGAGCTGGGGCAGCGGAAATAAAGGATAGCAGGCAGAATGGAGAAATGAAATGAAAGAGGTGGAGGGACAGGAAGAGAGGATAGGGGGAGAAGTAATATGTACAAACTTCTTACACAATAAGAAATGTGTCCAGGTTGTGCGCGTGATTAGTTCATTTTAGAGGAATTAAATCCCACACGCGCACAGCACTGTGTTGGCTACAACTGGAGTGGGGCGTCCAGTTATTAATCGTTCAAGGCAGAACTCGCGAAGCGTTCGGTCACTGCGTGTAACTAAATGTCAGTATTCTGTATACGCATGGAGAGAAGGGTAATTAGGGCAGGAGGGGCCAGTGTTGAGCAGAGAAAGGATCTGTCGGGAAGGTCTAGTGTCTGCATTTGGATTTTGCGAGACGATGTGCTCTTGGATGACGATAAGTCAATGGGTCAATGTAGTTTTTCTCGCTAATTTAGGATTGCCTTTGTGTTAGCTGCTTGTAGTTCGCTGTGGACTGCCTTGTAAATTGCTAGTATTTCTGTCTTTGCATCTTTGCTGCAGGCCTGACGCTCACGCTGGATTTGCAGCCCTTCGAGTACTTGCCAACGAGTACCTCCATGGGCTTTTTGGTCATGGTGCACGGCCATGGTTTCAGGGCGGACGTCTGCCAGGATTCAGTGTTCGCCCAACCCGGTTACGTCACCTACATCGGCCTGCGACAGGTACTGTAGTCTGCAGGTACAATAATTGCAGTCGTAGCTGTATAAACCTTTTCCAGGAATAACATAATAACAGAACACTCTCAAAGGTTAATAGCATCCAGTGGTTACCGTCCGAGTGATGACGCTAGGCTTCTCACCAGACAATCAACGTTTCATCGGTTTCATTACAAGATTACGCAAGCACCTCATTAATAATGAAAACTAATTTCTTTGTGGTAGATCAGTGTTGTCTTCGTAACTTCAAAAAGTGGGAATACCTTACGACGATTTGTTTTATTAGGTGTTTTTATCGTTAATGTCATTCGTGGCGTGCGACCAGCCTATCATCAAAGATCATGTCTTTCCCTCCAGTTAATCAGCGCTGTTAATCACGTCTTGTTATCAGGCGAACACTTTTTGTCAAATAACAGTTTTCTCTTTGGGCATGCAATCACTGAATGGCTCCTTCCGTGGTGAAAGTGCTGCGGGATCACTGTCATTTCTTTGCGCACTTGAGTGAAAACGTATGAGGTGTTTTTTGTGGAGCTTACACCTTAAAATTCGACCGAATGAAGATGAATCCCCGAATTCGCTCGAGCTGAGAAAACCAATCACGTGTGGCGGTTCGGGACGGCGTGTATGAGCACAAGGTCAAGCGAACGAATCGCGGCCGTGATTCGATCGAGGCCGAATGCAAAAACGCCCGTGTGCTGAGCGTTAACAGTGCACGTTAAAGAACCGCGCATGGTGAAATTAATCCGAGCTCGTCTTTATGGCGGTATTTTTTGCTCGCTCTTTCTGCTTTATCCCTTCTTCCTCTGTTTTCATCCTCTCCCCCTCCCCCTCTACCCTTTCCGTCGTGGTCCGGTTCTGGCGTCTATTACGATCAAGACAGGTTTTCTCAAGCGTTTTATTTCTTGAGGACGCCTTTTGCGCTGGAGATTTCGACTTTGCGGAAAGCTAAGTTCCTTGCTACCTTTCTTCACTATACTGATTTCTGACTCAGCTCTCTTCTTTTCACCCGCCGCGGGGGATCAGTGGTTAGCGCGCTCGGCTACTGATCCGGAGTTCCCGGGTTCGAACCCGACCGCGGCGGCTGCATTTTTATGGAGGCAAAACGCTAAGGCGCCCGTGTGCTGTGCGATGTCAGTGCACGTTAAAGATCCCCGGGTGGTCGAAATAATCTCCGGAGCCCTCCACTACGGCACCTCTTTCTTTCTTTCTTCTTTCACTGCCTCCTTTATCCCTTCCCTTACGGCGCGGTTCAGGTGTCCAACGATATATGAGACAGATACTGTACCGTTTCCTTTCCCCAAAAAACCAATTATACAATTACATCTCCTCTTTTCTCGTCCCCCTTTATGTTACCTCTTTCCTTTCCCGCATAATGCATGGGTAGAAAGCCGTACTTTCTTCAGTTGTCATTTTCACCTTTCATTCTCTCTCTTTCTCTCAAGCACCGCCTACCACCGCGTAGCAGTGAGCCCGAATATGCCGAAAACCTCTACTGTCAGTGCAACTGGGCGGCTGGATCGCATTCTCCGCTAGCGCATACGTCGCTCCCATGTTACTCCTTGACAGCAGACGGGGCCAACCGCGTAGCTCGTTCGTAAACTGCTCGTTTCAAAAGGCTAATATCTCACCGGGCAAGTGGCTAATCGTGCTGATGTATAAAGGCACAGAATTTTCTAGAAACGCAATTAGGTCAAATTCGTTAAACATTCTGGGTAGCATAACGTTTCAGAAGGCTGGCATCGCATGGGCAAGCGGCGGGTGGTGATTCTGGTATGCAAAGCAAAACCTTGCGTAGAACGCAATTTGGTGAAATTTGTTAAACGCCATGGATAACAATATGCTGTATATTTTTGCATTTTCTTTTCGCCAGTTACCCAACATTACAGAGGCAACAGTTTCCCTCGTGTCCTCAATGTGCCCCTTTCTATTTCAACAAGAAAAAAAAAATCTCGAGTATAAAAATAGCCCACGAAAGCGCTCTCACCGTTTGCCGCCGCAGCGCGACTACAGCACTGGGCGCCTTGGCCTGATAACAAGGTGCCCTTTCCGCGTCCTCTGCTGGCACCCAGAATAGAGCTCTGTGATGGTTGTGAAACAAGCCTCAGCTTGTGCAGGCGCCGCTGGCGTCTATTATTAATATGCCGTGAAAATATACTGAACGTGACACGCGTGACACATAACAACAATAACTCGATTTCTTCTCTTTTGATCGCTTAGACTATTTAAGAATGAGCTAGGCCATGCTGCGTAATTTCGTGCGTAATTGTATGCAAGCGCGGGGTAATTTCCGAAAATCTCGGGCGAGATACGACCAACTTCTCCAGAAATTGCTACCTGATCAGTCGGCGAAGAGTGCCCCTTAAAGCAGCTCACGCCATGACAGGCCTAAAGGCCTGGTCAATCACTAGCCACATATACCGCGGGCGACAGAAGAGTGTGAACGACGCTTCGGCAGTAAAAGACTTGTGGCGCGCATTACATAGTGACAGTCGAACAATTGTTTATGCATACGCAAGTAAAATTTACTTTCGCGTACGCACCTAAAGGCAGCAAACTTCTTTGTTTCAGTTACGCAACGCGACAGCAGGTTCTGAACGCCGCAGAGTGGTTGGTCGCTATTACTTTGTCCCTGACTGCACACCAGCCGTCAAAATAAATGAAAAGGAAACTAATCTGTTTGAATCTAAAGCGTAATGGCCGAGATTTATCGGTACACTGTGTACTTAGCCCAATTACAATTAGGCCGCATTATCAACTGAAGTGTGCTTGAGATGAAGGTGATGAAATCAAAATTTTTCGCTAATATTGCCTTCCTTTTACCTTTGACAGCACCTATACGTGGCGAATATACCCTATATCTCCTTGCTGCAAGCGAACACACAAAAATGCGCCAACGCCGATGGCTGTCGGACATATAATTAGGGCCCTTCTGTTTCGGGTTTTCTCCCTCCAAAATTGGGGGGGGGGGGGGGGGGGGTAAAACTCAGGAGACATTTTCTTAGCTCAACTTCTGATACAAATTGGGTTGTTCAGCAAAAAATTTCATAATTCGTGTTTTTTCGCGCCTTAATTAGCAGCAGAAAACAATTTACTATAAGCATATCTTGTTTTGCGGTTTCTTGTTCATTATTTCATAATCATCTTGGAAATGGCAGCTTACACTTAAGAAGAAACTGCTAGCTTTTATGAAATCAGATTTTTTTTCTTCTTATCTGTTACCATATAATTTGCCGCGTACATTACAAATGATCTGCGCACATGCGCATTCATGCACGACCTTTCTGGGTTGCAACTGCGCAAACATTTTTTCCATGCATCACACCGGCAGCTTTAAATGAGCAAGGGCTTGGGAGAACATCTTCAGCCTTTATAGCCTTAACGTAGCGATCCCAATAACACATCTTGTCACTAAATGTGTTTTGGCCTCTTGCATCTAAAACGTATTTCTCAAGCTTAACCTCTAACTGAGTCGAGCCACACCAGGGGTTTCAGGGAAGGCTTTTAAATTTGTCAAAAATAGGCTTTTGGGGGTAAAAATATGGCTTTTGCGGCATTGCATTACCAGTGCTGCCTGACATTAGAAAACCGGTGAATTCTCTTAAGCACTAAGCTGGTTAACTAATTTATGTAATTATTAACTTTCTAGCTATGAGAGTCAGGCACCTAGTTGCAAATAGACACTTGTAGCCGGTCGTTAGTAACAGCCATATAAATTTTTAGAAGTTAGAAAACGCGATTATCCTTGTCACTGTGGCTAGACAAAATTTGGCTCTTTTGAGTACTTACATGCACTGGAAATGATCGGCCTGCATGCTTTTCGAAAGCACATGTATTTTGGCACGATGTAGGCAAATTTTGTTGAGCCACAGCGCCGAGGATAATCGCATTTTCTAAGTTCTACAAACTGATATGGCTACTAATATTGACCGGCTACCAATCCCTGATTGCAACTAGACGCCTAACTCTAATAGTTAGAAAATCAACTATTAAAAATTAGTTAACCAACTTGCTACTTAAGACGATTCAGTGGTTTTCTGGTGTCCGCCAACACTGGTAACCTTATGCCGCAATTAGAGCCATATTTTTGCCCTAAAAAGCCTTTTTTTTTCATTTGAAAGTCTTCCCTGAAACACCTGGTATATGACAAGCGTTAAAGGGGGCTTAACATCCACAGCTAACAGAGAACACCGCTCTGAAATAAGCATAAGATATCCGCTCATTTCCGTCCGGCAATTTCTTCAGCTTTGTGATGCAAGAAAATGTATGTCCTCAGAAGGCGCCTTCGCTTTAAAAATCAGTTTTAACTCGGCTTTGAAAACAAATTGGGGTCCAAGAATCGAGTAATAATAATTGGATTTTGGGGAAAGGAAATGGCGCAGTAAATGGCGCAGTATCTGTCTCATATATCGTTGGACACCTGAACCACGCCGTAAGGGAAGGGATAAAGGAAAGAGTGAAAGTAGAAAGAGGAGCCGTAGTCGAGGGCTCCGGAATAATTTCGACTGCCTAGGGATCTTTAACGTGCACTGACATCGCACAGCACACGGGTGCCTTAGTGTTTTGCCTCCATAAAAACGCAGCCGTCGCGATCGGGTTCGAACCCGGGAACTCCGGATCAGTAGCCGAGCGCCATAACCACTGAGCCACCGCGGCGGGTCCAAGAATCGAGTAAAATACGATTTTACCTGAAAACTAAAGGCCCTCAACATGAAATGTGCTTGTTCAGATCTTTGCTGCGGTGTCAGGCTTATTGTGAGACTGCGCGTAAGTGTATAGGCAAGGTTAACGCTGCGTGTAGCTTCAGTCATGATGTTATGTGAATGTTGCTGGTACCAGCGACGTTGGAAGCTCGTAACATCTGAGTTGGAAGATGGTCAATAGGCTGGACTTCAGAAGACTTGAAAACGATGAAGAGGGTTAAGAGACGATGACAAGTCCTTTGATAGAAACGTTGGCAAGCGGTTTAAGGCTTCCCTCCTGGCTTTGTCCATGTTGTGCTGCTTGGACAAGGTGAATCTCTTGCTCTAAGAATGACAAGCCTCCAACCAGCGAGCGCCGTCTATGTACTGAAGCAATATTTTCTTTCAAAGGGGATGATGAGCGCGCTGCTTGTCTCCCGTTGTGCAGGAGAGGCGCACAGCCCTGCCGGAGCCGTACCAACCCTCGTGCAGAGATACCTGGCCCCGGAGGCTCCAATACTACCTACAGAATAGCACGCGCTACACCCGCGAGGTATTTACTGCACACGTATACTGTTGTGGCTTTGCAGTTCTATGGGACGTCTGCACACTTGAGGCATAGATGGCTTCTAACAGCGCAAGGGGGGGAGAGGATATATACTGGGAATGCAGGATTGTGTCTCGGCTGATGTCCTTGCAAAAGGCGATGTTCATTTAAAGCTAAAATGTACATCTATGGGAGCAGGCTGGCGGGACGAAGACCACCCAAATCTTCAACTGTCTCCGGATGAGGTTGAGGTTGAGGTGTTGAATGCTACAGGTGGGGTTAGCCTTGCTTTGTCTGCCGGCAATTGCTCCACCGCAGCGTCCCTTCGATATTAACAATGCCGCATCTCCCCCGCTAAGCGCACAGTCTCGCACAGTCTCTTATAATAGCACACATTCTCTCCCGCAGTTACCATCTACGCACACAATCAATCCACACAGTTCACATCACAGTCCACTCCAGAAGTCACCATCTATGCACATATTCTGTCACAGTAGAACAAAGGCCATTATAGTGCCACACTTCATACACACATTCACTCACAGTATAAAGTAGTCCACTCCGGAAGACACCATCTACGCACACATTCAATCACCGTAGGCCATAGTCCGTTCCTGCTGTCACCATTTAAAAACAAGATCCGTGTCTTGCAGAAATGTTAAAAGAAGGCGTGCAGCCTCCCTTCTGCATGTCTGGTTTCCACTCGGGTAGACAATGTCCTGCACTGCGCTGTGACGGGTTCCTGTCTTCTTGAAGGAAGCGAACATCACATGCCTTTCCGCGTTGTACTCTGGGCAGTACATAATATAATGTTCGGATCAGCTACATCGGAAGCGCTTTTGCCTACCGGAGGCCTAGGAGGGAACATTATGAGCAAACGTAAGCCTCGCACATAAACTGTACCTTAATTGCAGTAACTTTGGTTCTCGTTCTCGGTGAGTGCTCTTGTAGAAATGGACTTACTTCACTTCATCCAAGCTCTGGCGGCAAGCCATTTTCAAGAGTGGAACCAGCAGTTGGACGGGATCAGTTAGTAGATCGTGTTAATTCGGTTGTGAACTGTAATTTTCTATAGCAGCCCTGTTTTACGCTACTTCAAGAATAATAAATAAGAAAACACTAATTATAATTCTTCCAAGCGCAGACACACGGCTGCACATGGATGCTAAAAAGCTTTCGCGACACTTCGTCAGTACCTAGGAATGCAACCCGTGCTCCAACCTGTTTGGGGAAGTCCAATAGAGTCAAAGGAATACAAGAAGATCGAATGTATAAGCTTCAAATATGACAATAATTACTAATTAGCGTCCACCCAAATGTGATAGTTTCGGGTTCGATACAAGATGATTTTTCTACAACAACAAAGTTTCTGTTACAGATTTCCTTTAAAATAAGTACATTAGCACCCACCCAAGCGCAGACAAACGGCTGCGCACGTTTCCTCCGTGGAGCGTAGGTTTCCTTTGTTCTGCTTGTGAATTACGATCATATGATCTCTTGTCTTTTATTATGAAATATGTCAAAAATATTAGAAGCTTAACGCCATGGCGGCAAAGACGAGTTGGCGATGCATAGTAAACAACCGCGTAGGACACGAAGACGAAGCGGGGAAACACGCGCTGTACGTCTCTCAACTAGCGTTTATAGAGAACAGGCGCAGTATATCACTGGCCGCAGACGCTCACACAGAAAAATTATGATAAAAAGCTTCATAACACAGCCATTACACACAATGCTAAGTGATATAACAAGCAGTTATTTCTTATCATACAAAGTAATGCTTCGGTGACGTTTACCGTATACTAGATGTTGCCAGTTCGTCTTACTTTGTGTTATCGCATGGAAGTTGTATCATTTGATATGAAGCTGGAACCTTGCATAACCTCATTTCGTTTCATAGCAGGAAGCCTCAAACATCAGCGCACACGCAACTGCTTATTTATCTCTCTGACAGGACTGCCTCAAGATATGCCACCAGGAGATACTCCGGCATATGTGCAAGTGTGAGTCACTGAGCCTGCCGTTCTCGTCACGCGAAGACAGCATCAAGATGCCCCTCTGCGGAGGTACTATATTTTCCCCCACAAGTGACCTTAAACGCACATTTCAAAAAAAAAAGAAATATCCAAACTTGTTTAACTCTGCAGTGCTTTTAGCTTCCTCCTCGGCGATCTCAGTCGAAGAAACGCGTCTGAAAATATCGGCGAAACTGACGCCTGCAGCAAATGCTATAATAACAATAATTGATTTCTGGGGAAACGAAATGGGCCCCGCCGCGGTGGCTCAGTGGTTAGGGCGCTCGACTACTGAACCGAAGTTCCCGGGTTCGAACCCGACCGCGGCGGCTGCGTTTTTATGGAGGAAAAACGCTGAGGCGCCCGTGTGCTGTGCGATGTCAGTGCACGTTAAAGATCCCCAGGTGGTCGAAATTATTCTGGAGTCCTCCACTACGACACCTCTTCTTCCTGTCTTCTTTCACTCCCTCCTTTATCCCTTCCCTTACGGCGCGGTTCAGGTGTCCAACGATATATGAGACAGATACTGCGCCATTTCCTTCCCCCCCCCCCAAAAAAAAACAATTATTATTAAACGAAATGGCGCAGTATCTGTCTCATATATCGTTGGACACCTGAACCGCGCCGTAAGGGAAGGGATAAAGGAGGGAGTGAAAGAAGACAGGAAGAAGAGGTGTCGTAGTGGAGGACTCCAGAATAATTTCGACCACCTGGGGATCTTTAACGTGCGCTGACAGCGCACAGCACACGGGCGCCTTAGCGTTTCAAAGCGAAATTTTCGGAACGAATTCAGATCCACACAAAAATAAATAAAAACTATACCTGTATGCTCCGAACTGGATTCAAACCACCGCTGTTGCGAAACGAACATCCGCCTCACAACAAATTAGTCATTGCCGTCCCCCCTTTTTTTTTAATACGTGATATTTTTTAACGGCAGTGCAGGCGAGGGAACAAACGCGGGTAAACGACATCCTAGTCGAAATGAAGAGGAAGTAACGGGCTTGCGCAGGGCATGTAATGCGAAGGGAAGATAACCGCTGGACCTTAAGGGTAACGGAGTGAATTCGAAGAGAAGGCAAGCGTAGCTGGGGGCGGCAGAAAGTTAGGTGGGCGGATGAGATTAGGAAGTTTGCGGGGATATAGTGGGCGAAGCTGGCAAAAGACAGGGTTAATTGGAGAGACGTGGAAGAGGCTTAGTCCTGCAGTGAGTGTAGTCAAGCTGATGATGATTTTTTAGCGTATTCGTGTGAGCTGGTGCTATTTAAAAAGCTGCCCACTCGTGACTTGTGCGCCCATTAATCCGGTCACCGCGGCGCGAACCCGTGCCGAGTGCTGTTTAAGCATTAAATTCATTTAGCTGCCATTCTCGCTGCTTTTGTAGTAGTTGTTATTATTGTTAGCCTAACATACCCGCATTGGGGGATCTTAGGGCTCCTCACTCATTTTCACCCCCTTTATTCTTTATTTTGCTTTCGCGCACAGCGTTAAACAAAACGTATTTTCGTTGTCGAATATAGGTCATCAATACGACGTCACGCATCCTACAAATGCGGACTTGTTTTTCGATAATTGAGGAAAAAATTTATGATCGGCAATCTTCGTTTTCGATGCTTGTTAGTCTTAATTTTGACCTGCAAGATCCCCGTTTTCGTCTGTTGCTTCCTGCCTCGAAACTTGCGTTCAAACGCAGAGAAACGCTGGGAGTGCGTCCAGAATGTGCGGGCAATCATGGACCTCAAGGCAGTGGAACGCTTCTGCCGCTGCTACCGATCTTGCGTGTGAGTGCCATTTTTTGAAGCCGAAGCTTCACTACGCTATACGGAAAGCCGATTTCGCCGTGCTTTGGCGGTTGACCTTCAAGTGAGCCAGAGGTCAGTATGGCTATAGACATTACCATATGTGGTCCACCATGGCGTCGCACCACTTGACCTTTGACCTTTCGATTCGCCGGTAGAGGGCGGTGGAACTGTCACGTGACAATCGCGTGTTGTCGCGCGATGGAATCTGCCGTTGGGACGTCAGTCTGGGGTGAATATATAGGCCGCAGCGTTCACTGGGTAACCAATCTCCCGCGATCAACCATCAGTTTAACTGCCACCTGCCAAGGTGCGGAACGCACTCAACGTTAAAGTCACCATGCCGCGTCTACTTTCCCGATACACCACAGCTTTCGTTCTCTAACAAGGTTCAGCAGTAAATCAACTGCAGCTAATTTTTTGTGTCGGGCAGTCCCAGCTGAAGAAGACGTAACTAGCGGTCTGAAATGCGCAAAATTTGAAATGCTGAATGCGGGTTAATCGCCTCCAGGACCTCAGACACGTAGTCCGAGTATGATGAATATCGTTGTGCCAGCAGTGCAGCACTGTCCGTGCAGAGTTAGACAGTTCACCGCCAAGACTGCGTCACGTAGGCCTCTAGGCCAGCACAGAAGCTAAAAAATAAAAAGTAGCAAATATGAAGGAACCAACATTAAAGTTGAAAATTTTGGTACTAAACACGGGCAAATTTCGTAGGTGAAGAAATATATTGGGGTGATATACGTTGTTTTCTTTGCTGGTGCATGACATAATATCTGATCTCGGCTGCAGTAGCTCAGAGGAAACTTGACGACACCGATGTCAGGACAACCCAGCACATGACAACTCTCTTGCATGAAAGCAAGCGCTTTGTAAATGTTTAAAGCCCTCTTGGGGTCTTATTAAAACTGAACAGCACTTCGGCAGCTGTAGATGGCGTAAGCTTAGCAGGGAGTTAGTTCATCGCATATTAGTTGCGTTAGAACAGTTCTTAGTGTGTGGCTCGCTCCACACCTGGCTTCCGCGAAACTGCACAATTTTACTCACAGCGGTGCGCTGTGAGGCTCCAACAACACTCGCAGGCCAGCTTATCCGTCCCCTGAAAGGGCTTATGCATGGTGCTGGTGATGTTGGTTGGTTGCGCGGTGACAACGAATATTACGTTTGCTGGTTCTGTTGAACCACGGTGGCGGTAAGGATAAACTGTATAAGAACTGCAGATTGGGCTAGTTGGTGTTGATGCATAGTGGTGGTTCAAGAGCGCAAAAACACACAAAGACCAAGTAGGAGACGAGACACACAAAGGATACTTCCCTCGACGACTTTACTTGTAAGGCAGCCGTACTTTCTCCATTAGGCGAAATTCTCTCTCTCTCTCTCTCTGTGTGTGTGTGTGTGTGTGTGTGTGTGTGTGTGTGTGTGTGTGTGTGTGTGTGTGTGTGTGTGTGTGTGTGTGTGTGTGTGTGTGTGTGTGTGTGTGTGTGTGTGTGTGTGTGTGTGTGTGTGTGTGTGTGTGTGTGTGTGTGTGTGTGTGTGTGTGTGTGTGTGTGTGTGTGTGTGTGTGTGTGTGTGTGTGTGTGTGTGTGTGTGTGTGTGTGTGTGTGTGTGTGTGTGTGTGTGTGTGTGTGTGTGTGTGTGTGTGTGTGTGTGTGTGTGTGTGTGTGTGTGTGTGTGTGTGTGTGTGTGTGTGTGTGTGTGTGTGTGTGTGTGTGTGTGTGTGTGTGTGTGTGTGTGTGTGTGTGTGTGTGTGTGTGTGTGTGTGTGTGTGTGTGTGTGTGTGTGTGTGTGTGTGTGTGTGTGTGTGTGTGTGTGTGTGTGTGTGTGTGTGTGTGTGTGTGTGTGTGTGTGTGTGTGTGTGTGTGTGTGTGTGTGTGTGTGTGTGTGTGTGTGTGTGTGTGTGTGTGTGTGTGTGTGTGTGTGTGTGTGTGTGTGTGTGTGTGTGTGTGTGTGTGTGTGTGTGTGTGTGTGTGTGTGTGTGTGTGTGTGTGTGTGTGTGTGTGTGTGTGTGTGTGTGTGTGTGTGTGTGTGTGTGTGTTGCTCGGGAGGAGCAACCTGGATCGCACAAAATCCACAGGTGGCAGCACCTACCATCGCAGGGGCGCATCGCTTAACCGCTGCACCACTGCGCCAGGAGTAGTATGAGGATTCCCAGGGATCTGTGAATGCTGTGTAGAGAAAGACGAATTCTGCCTATATGGGCATTAACCCATTAGGTATCGCGTCATGCCCTTAAGGTGGAGCGCCAGTTGCGGTAGGGCGGCGACTGCCTTCACGAAGTTAGCAGCGCAGTTCAGAAGGGGCGCGGCGGGGTAGCGTCGGTGGATACGTCGAGCCGTGCAGACGTAGAATCGCCAGCTGCGTGGCATTGGGTTACATCACGCCACAGCGCGCGGCGACTGCGTTCACAAAGTGAGCAGGCGGGCTTGCGCCTTCTCACACGTAGGCAGTCTGAAGTGCCTCTGCGCAGCCTTTTTCTTTTTCGTCTTTTTGTTTGTTCCTGTAGCCATGGCGGCATCGTAGGGCATGGAGAGGCCATGTCTAAAGCGGTGACTTTCGTACTGATTAGCAGCAGCAGCAGCAGTGCGGTTTTGTAGCTGCATGGCCATATTGACACACCTCCACCTTCCATTTGATTGGATGTTGAGTGTTTCCCATATATATATATATATACATACATATATATATATATATATATATATATATATATATATATATATATATATATATATATATATATATATATATATATATATATATATATATATATATATATATATATATATATATATATATATATATATATATATAGGCCTGTGATACAACAGCGGAGCGGGAAGAGACCATTTGTCGCTCTGGTCTCGAACTGCAGTCTATCTTCAATTTCTATAATGCGATAAGACTAGAAGTGCCATACGAGGCGAGCACTAAGTAATGGTCAGGTAAAGCAAGCAGCGTTGTTCTACTGGCGCGAACATGTAATTGAACAGTGTATTAAGCATAGTCCCAAAAAGAAATCAGTACTTCTTTTTTTAAGGTCTTCTGAGGCTTCCGTGTCAGGATGAATGCGGCAGCTCGTTAGGCGGAATACAAAGGCGATAACCTTTAGAGTGAGCCTCATAGCCCATATGTCCCATGGTGCCTTCTACACCATGTGCACGAGTGGTGATTTTTGCACCGTTAACTGGTATACACGCAGCCATAACACTCCTTTCGAGGCCTCGTGGTCGTCGCACGTCTGAAATTACGTCATCATATAGTTTGACCAGTGTGTCCTTAAACTATATGTTCATGTGGCCCACTATCCCTAATATTGGGCTATTTGGCACTTTATTTCCTTAGTGCACTACTCTTGTTCCGTAGCGATGGACGAAAAAAAACACCGACAAACACGCAGAGCGCCAACTACACTCTGATTTTTAATGGCGCAATAAAAAACCAGTTGATTGTTTGCGATCTTTCTGTCAGCGTGCTCCCAACGCGACCGTTCACCAGAAAATCCGGTGTCGGCGTTGTCGGCGTTGTGAACGAAAGATCACGGGCATGAATCTCGCAGGTGGTCCCTTGCGAGCAACCTAGGAGGCAGGTGAGCCCCTTAGGTCATGTTACCTAGCAGCGTCATCAGAACCTGCCACCGGATAGTGAGCAAACTGTCCACACTGGCAGGTGACAGTCACATTAATGATTGGTCGCTCGGGAAGAGCAACCTGGGTCGCACAAGGCCCACCGCTGGGAGCACCTGCCATCGCAGGGCAGTGGCCCATCGCTTAACCGCTGCACCACTGTGCCAGGAGGGACATGAGGACTCCAAGGGATCTATGAATGTACAGTAGAGAAAGACCAATTCTGCTTGCATGGGCATTAATCAACTACGCTATCACGTCGTACCCTTAAGGCGGATCTTATGTGTCCCCTCCAATTTTTTTTAGCTCCTTATTACAGAATCAGAGTAAAGCACTAAGGAATTCAAGCACTAAAAGTCCACTATGCTCATTTTCAGCTTTAGTGACGAATTAATACATTTAAATTAGTATCAGCCACTAGTGATAATGAGTCGTGTGACTTAATCATTGAAGCATAGAGAATCTGACGAGGTGTAAGTAAATTCTGGTAATGCAGCGAAAGAAGTAAAACCGCGCAAAAGACGCTGCAATGAACTCCCAAAAATATCCTTAGAAAACATCCCAAGAACATCCGCACGCCGTTCACACTAAGCGAACCCCGAAACTCGTCTCATTTTACGAAAACGCCTCTCGACGTGTTTTTGACGAGACTGCCTTTCGGTCTGCTCTCCCTTCTACGCAGCGACATCGACTACTACAAGGAGGTGTCGTTCTCTGCCCTGCCAGAGGTAAGCGAGAATGAGCGCATGCGCACAACTTAATTTCGCTTTTCGCGCGGAATCACCTTTTCTCTATCGGCCGAATTAATCACTTTGTGTGTCACTAGAACCGCGCAGCTTGGCGGATGCTGCGCAGTTATTATATCGGCACACATCGCGATCAATAACCTTAGAGGATTGTTGGCCGTGACGGCTTACCGAAGGGACAGCTGTTATTTAGCAATTCCCGTGACTTGCGAAAGCAGAACTGGAGGGGTCTCACTTTCTGGTTTCGTTACAGTCCTTGACTAATCTTACCTTCGAGGTATAGAATACATTAGAAACGTGAGGAGCTAAACATACAATATGCGGAGTAACATTAAGTAAAAAACACGCAAAGTTAAGCAATAAGATACACTGCCGATGATAATGAAGGCAGAGGATACACACGTCCAGCCTTCTCGGGCAAAAATTTTGAAAATTGGAAATATGTAAGGCACTGTTATGAAAATATTGAAGGTAATGGTCCATTATTCTGATATGCAGCAAAATATTTCTTTTAAAGCGTTTCCATCGATCGCATCGAAAAGTTAAGACTCCCATAGAAAACCAATGGGGAACGCTTTTGACGATAGTAAAAACGTGAATAGAAAAAAATTCAAGACCGACATTTTATGATCTGCGGATATATTGGTTGTTATAGTGAAGTTTACATTATATGAAACACTGCGTTCATTAACGGTTTCCCGCTCAAAAATGCTTTTGTCCAGAATTGCTGGGTATGAAAATGCGTTTTAAATACGAATGAATATATGTACGCTCGAAAATGAGTTGGGGTGATTGTAATAAGGGATGTGCATGAACTCACCTCTGACATCCTGAACCAGCATGAGCTGATGCTGCCGTGTATATTGATTTTTGTGCGTATTTTGGTACCGAAAAGTGGATCCTGGATACGCTTTGGTGTAAGTAGTAACGAATGAAGCGCGTATGGTATTCACGTCTCTATAGGTATGTCATGACTTGCATGTGTGGTATGTACAGTCATGAGCAGATACTTTGTTTGAGTCGAAGGACTCAATGGAGCCGCATTATTCCTGTCAGAAACGTGCTAAGATTCCATGTAGGTGCATCCATTTTTCACCACGCATTCATCATATTACGAGCGAAGGGGCAGCCGGTTTAAATAGGGGATGCCAACGTCTCATTTCATCACATGTAAATTAAAAAAAGAGAATAAATGAATGCCAACGACATAACAAAGCCTCTAAGCAATCAGTAATTGATGCACGTGCCCACGCGTTGGTGCACGTGCACGTGCATGTGCGTTGTGCGTGCACGCGACGTGATACTCTGTATACATCGTAGCCAGAATTGGAAACAAGATCTCACCGGAAATGAATACATACAAAACAGCGCTACAAAACATACATACAAAACAGAGCATACAAAACAGCGCTACACCTGCCGCAATCAACCTCGACGGAGAAGCTAATGGCTCTAGGTCTGCATAACACCTTTGAGGAGCTAAGGGAGGCCCAAATCGTAGCTCAGCCCCAGAGGCTAAAAAAGACCAAAACAGGGACAGAGCTGCTAAACAAGTGCGGCTGCGAGGGTGCACTGTCAGAGATAAAAATATCAAAACGAATACCAGATGAAGTGCGGGAAACAATTAGGGTAGCACCAATTCCCAAAAATATGGATCCGAACCTGCACAAATGGCGACGGGAGGCTAGGGCACCGTATGTGCAACAGAACCTAGCTAACAAAGAAAACATTACGTACACGGATGCGGCTGCATACGGAAGAACTAGACAACATAACAGAAACAGGGTGGTTGAAACGGCAATTAATCATGAGCTCAAAGAAATAGCCAGCGCAACTATCAGGGATGGCACGATTGAGGAGGCCGAAGAGGCTGCCATTGCCCTAGCGGCGGCAGAGGGCTGCCGTGCCCAAAGGTCCCTAATAATTCTAACAGACTCGCAAACAGCGTGCAGGAACTACATGAATGGCAAAATAGGGGGGGGGGGGGGGGGGCAGCGCTCCACATCCTAAAGACAGCCAAATTACCGCCGAAGGAAAAACAATTCCAACACCTAATAATGTGTGAGCCGGGACACACAGGCATCGCGGGGAATGCCGAGGCGGATAGGAGAGCTCGAGAGCTTACAAATCGAGCCTCCAACCAAACCAGCCTCGAGCAGCCTGACGCGGAACCAGTGCCCTTAGGATACTCAGATATTCTGAATTACTATATGGGGGTCAAGACTAGATATCCCCCACCTCACAAAAATTTCCACCAGCAGGAAGCGGTCTATTGGAGACAGCTACAAACTGGAACTTTCCCGAATCTAAACATGCTAAGCAAGATCCACCCAGGGCTATATAGCAGCAAATTCCCGTGGTGCGAGGACAAAGCCACGTTAATTCATACAACGTGGTGCGAAAAGAGGGCAAATGCGGCTGCAATAAACAGAATCCCGAGTGCGGAGCAGTGGGAGAGGATGCTTTCCAGCGAGGATCCGGAAAGTCTACCTGGTCCGGAAAGCCTACCTGGCGGCAAGACTCAGTGGGGCCCTGGACTAGGGGCTCCAACCCTGCCACAAGAGCCACAGACTACATCAAAAGATGTGACGAGTGCCTCTACACCGAGACCCACCCAAATATTTCTATGAATAAAGTTATTACTACTACTCGCCGCAATGAAGTTTAGATAAGATAGGAGCCGAGAGGGAGTTTGTACAAAGAACACTGATAAAATGAAGAAAGCGGTGTTGCGAATTTTACACCAAATAAAATTACTGCTAAAGTTCCCAGCGGAGCAACTCCGCTTTCTAGTGCAATCAGGGTATAGGCACAGAGCAGCTTTAGTTTATGCAGCCTTATTTTACATGCGATCACAGAAGATCAGAATGTGCTGTTGTAGCCTGTCTGATAATCTCAGGCGTTTCGATCGAAATGACATTACCCTGTTTTTGCTCTACGCTAAATGTTTACTCATGACTGCTGATTCACTTCTAGTGCATGTTCCACAAATCCTCCAATTGATGCTTCAATAGTCACCCCGTGTCAGCAACAGTCAAAACTTCAAAGGCATTGATTCGCATCGGAGTGGCGACTTATGTGATCTTGTACCAGGTAGTGTTGTGTTTCAACAAAATCAGAGGCTAGAAAGTGGTTCATAACCTATGACGGAATGCGCCTGCCCTTTCAGTGCGAAAGGACAAGAAAGCATTCGTTAGGGTGGCACATCTAGGTCTTGAAGCATTCTTTGTGTGCAAAGTGCCGGTGTGCCATTCTCAAAATCCTAAAATTAGCTTTATTTGCATGACCACATGCTTTTCTGCGCTCCCATGTCTATAGTGGCATGAAGTCAGCTCCTATGGCAAATTCTTTGTTCCCCCGCAGGATATCCACAACAACCAAACAGGACCTCAGAAACGGTAAGCGAAGCCTCAGTGAACTGTAGGCAGTGTCTGAAGCCAGTTTGTCACGCAAAGATTGTGTTAGAAAATCAGCACACCTCGCGCACAAGAAGAGTTTGCTAAATGAACATGATTTGCTAACTGACTCCAAACAGTTTTTTCATTTTCCTTTTTTTTTATTCTGACTTGTCACACCTTGTCAGCGACTTCCACCAGCACCCGTTAATTTTAGAAGGCGAGCTTGGAGTTGCGGTTTATTGAGGGAAGCAAATTGCCGCATATTCAAAATTGCGGTGACGCCGAAAAAGAAATCAGGAAATATATCTTACACCAGGCCTGTCACGAAGTCTATCATTTGCACCGGCAGGTTTCTTGCATACTTTGTAGGAACAGTTTAAGACGGTGAAGCGTTACAACTCTTACAGTCGCTGTGGCCCCGCGAAGTGCGAAAATTCTGCCAGTTTTGTTTCCTTACGTGGTTTGCTTAGCTCAGTGACACAAGTTGAGCACGCCTCCTTTCTAATAAACTGATTTTGTCTTTTTGCTTCCTTACAGCCTACTGGCTCAGGTGGTGGTTTACTTCAAGACGCTCACATTCGAGAACGTGGCCTCGGTGCCCAAATACGACGTGAGTGTCTTTCTCCTGCAACGGCCGTCATCTTGAGCTCCGCTCTGTTGAGACGCCAGCATTCGCCTTACGGGATCAACCACGTGATGTTTACGACTCCAGATCACACTAACAAACCCTTGCATTCAAGTTGTTGCTAAAGTGTGGTCCGTATGCACTCTGGCTTGCAACTTCCGTGCGCAGATGCCAGGAATTCGCCTAAACTATTTTTCCGGCGCGCGAACAACTTTGTTCTCCTGAAGGTTTGAAAAAGAAGATTAGTGCGTTACTCGTAAATACACATACTGGTACGTTTTTTTTTTTGCGTTTGAGGGAATAATCATACATCGATATACGTGCTTAGTCCTAATTTGCACAACGCATGTGTATCCCTTGGATGCCTTATATCTAAACAGGCTATCCTGTGGACATCTCATGGGTGTCTGCACTGAGTTTGTCCCGATTTTGAACGTCCCTCGGATGTCAGAATATCCTGTTTAGACGCTCGTGGGACGTCCTCACGGACACCAATTCTTTTGCGCGGGACAATCTGACGGATGCCGTAATAGGTCCCTTGGATTTTGGCGGATGTCCTACGGAGGTCTGAAAATCCATATTCGGACATTAGCCAGATGTCCGTCGGACATCTGTGGTCCAGTGGGCAGGACCAGTATGAACAATTAAGAACCCTTTTTAGAAGCCATGACACTCGTCATATGCGCATGTCTCCGAGCTCTGATGAATTCTGTTCCCACGAGAAGATGGGGACAATACAAAAGTTTATTATTCTATTTATATACCTATTGCATTCTCCTTTCGTTCATATGTCAGGCGCCGCCACGCCCCCATTTTCTCTCGGAGCTGTCAGTAAACATGTCAGAATACAAGAAGGGGCCACTAGAACCAAAAGGAACAAAATCACTGTATTTATCCATATCCATAACTGAACCTAGACAATGACCACGTACAAAACCAATTAGAAGCAAAAGATTACAGTCACTGACCAAATATAACTTGCGCATCGGATACGTGCCTTCCAGCAAACTTCGAAGTATGCTGGTGAATGTCAAGGACCCCCTGCCAGATAACCGCTTTCCCGGCGTTGTCTACCGAATCCCATGCGGTGATTGTAACCACGTTTACATAGGCGAAACGGGAAAGTTCCCCAGAAGATTGAAAGAACATCAGCGCGATGTTGATAACCACAAAGTGGCTTCCAATGCGATTGCCGAGCACGCGCACGAAAAAACGCATGATATCGCCTGGGACAACGCCGCAATTCTTTCCAAAGAGCGGAACCTGACGGCACGGCTTTTGCTTGAGTCATCATTCATCCAGACGACACCTGATACTATGAACCGGAAGGAAGGGACGATGCCACCCGTGTACATACAGTCATTACGTCATATTCTGGGTATTTAAGTTTCGAACACTGCCATTTTAGCCTCATTGTGAACAAGGAACCCGTACGGGTTCCGAAACGTCAATTAGTTATTACTTTGACTTGGTCAGTGACTGTAATCTTTTGCTTCTACTAATGCCTGACCAGACGAGCATTCGTCGAACCCTTGACTACAAAACCAATTAAAATCAAGCACCCGATCTGAGGGCGAAAACATGCCTGTTGAATACAAGAGCAATGTTATTTTTTCGTCTTCGCGGCATACCACGCACTTAGTTTTTATTGACACAAATAACGAAGCCTCCGCGCTAAAAAAAAAAGTTCAAATATGCCTCGTGAACGATAGCTGCGATTGCGGACGAATAATTTGCATTTCATTAAAAAAGAATTGCCCGTTGGACATCAGTGTACAAAAATTGGCGGTGGTTTAGCTAATGTTAAACCTGGAGTGACGCGATAGCTACAGCTGGCCGAGTGGAACTTGGTCACGTGACCAACAACGTGATGAACCACGTGATCAGCCACGGAGCCGCGACAATGAAAACTAAACGTAAAGTATGCACTGCTAGTACAGCAAACAACAACAAAAAGCAGAGCGAAGCACCGGTACAGAAAACAAGCTAGTATCACTATAAAGTTTGAATAGAGCTACAAAAATAAGTGTCGAATAGAAACCGCATAACTGTGCAAAACAGAGCACAACCAGCTGAAGTTTATTGTCAACTACCCGACGCTAATGTAAAGTGAATGAGGAGCCAGAATTATAAACTGTAAATCACCTTCACTGAGTTGTCGCAGTTTTTAAAACCAAAAGGTGAGCAGAACAGAAAAGCTGTTTTCGCACATACGCTAAGACGCCAAGCGGATAGAAAAATGAAAACTCTCGCCGTCAATCTCTTTATGTGCTAAACTCAATTATTGAACATTTTAGCCACTTCATGTACCATGAATGTGTATTTTGGAATTTTGTTCGTATTCCTGGACAAATCCATTTGGCAGAATTGTCCAACAATGTCAGTGCTTCAAGATGTCGGCTTCCAAGTTGCCACCTCAATCTGTGTAATTGTGCATGCCGGAAGGTGATGATTTGCACATAACTATCCCTAAGTGGGACGCAACCGCTGCGTGAGTGGTTTCATCTGTAAAAAGTGCAGAGTACCAGGTGAAGCTAATAACTCGTCCCTCTTAACATTAAAAAAACGAGGAAACTTTTATGTATCTCTTTACATACCGAGGAAGAGTTTCGCGCCAAGCGTTACTGTCCCGTATAAGTAACCAGAACGGTTTGGTATTAAATGTTTCAGTTAGATAGCTCGGAATCCGAGAATTCTGCCAGGTGAATACGACCGATCAAGTTTCGAATAGCGTAAAATACTGCTTGAACAAACTTCGCCAGAATTAACTTTTCGTCTTAAAATGAGCTTGAGCTCCAACGTTCAATTCAGCGAATAATTTAGAAAGCTTTGACGTGTTGCTCCAGTGTTAGGACGCATCATTTTGGCAGACATATATAGTAATTTTTGTGCGTGAAACTTCGTACCCAGAAATTTTGAGACTGCGCATATTGTAAATATTTGCTGCGCCAGGTTTACACAGAATGCCATATCGTCTTAAGTTTGCTACGACTACGCAGCTTGCTTAGCTTGAGCGGTTTCCGAGGGAATTCGCTATCACGCTTGAACCTCGGGAAGAAGTGGAGGAGGGCTCTCGTTGAAAGAAAAAGACACGATAAGTTCATCAAGATAAGCACTTATATGTCCAGAAGACATGAAAACCTTTGCCGCTCAGCAGATATTTGTACAAGAAAAGCTATATGAATACACACAAGAACACGGCCAGTTAACGACGGTAGCAGCAATATATGACGTCTTATGCTCTCTAACAGAGCATGTGCTCATGACTAATTCCGTTTGTTAATGCAAATAAGAAATAAAACGCATTGCGACATATCTTTTATAGAAACCTCTATGTTCGCTCTTCATCTCCGAAAGCAGCGCCCGATTTTCGCCCCCGATTTGAGAAAAACGTGAAAAGGGAAAAGAAAGGGCTATATTTATTGTTGAACATATCTAGACAGGGCGCAAGTACTATGCACGTACGCTGATTCGAAGCAGTTATTATAGCATGATTGCGCTTACTGACGACACCTTCACGCTCGACAAGCTACGTCATTATCAAACCCGACAAGCAGAAATACGTGACAAAGAGAACGAAAGGATCATCATTATCTGTGCCCAGTCTTGTCGTGCCGCCGCATTTCATAATGTCTTATCAGTTAGCCCTATCTCCTATGCGTTTCTGAAGCGATCTATGAGGATTACCTTCCAATGGTCACAACCATATTTCATCATCCGCCTTTTCTTGCAGCATGCGTAAGGCGGGTAATAGGCCCAGGAGAGCCTATTACGCGCGCACCTTAACGCTAACAATAGTTTAAATTGAAGTGTTTACTCTTTTTTTTTGCAGCTGGACCGCGTGCACAGCAGTTTCTGTGGTATCAACGGCATGTGCCTGGGAGTCTCCTGCTTGATGTTCTTCAGCATGCTCGATGCCTGCGTTCAAGCCCTGTGGTCCTACTGCAGGACACGGCACCAGCGGCATCGCCAGTTGTCCGCGGCGACCAGCACTTCCTCTTCCTACCAGGAATAGAAACGAACACTGGTGCTTTGTTTTGAACGAATGGGACGAATGGGCGAGGTCAAAATCAACCGCCGGTTGCAGAAATAAAAAAAATCGGGACAAAAGTCTTAGCAGACAGACAGACAGAAAAACTTTATTGAGCAAGTGAGTTTCAGACCCAGCTGGGTCCCTGGGCCACTGCGCGGTCCCGGACTGTATCAAGTAGGTCATGCCGGGACATGACGTCGGCAGCCCGAGTCACCGCAGCAAGCTGCGATGTCGGGTCTGCAGACATGAGCAGGACCTCCCAGTCCTCCCAGCTCGAGATGTCGTGCTGTCCCTGCGGGGGACGGTCAGCAGGGCAGCCGAAAAGGATATGGGAGAGTGTGGCGTGGGGGTCACCACATAGAGAGCATGCAGGGGATGTGCCGCAATAGTGGGATAAAAGCTGAGGGGATGACAGAGAGCGGGTCTGGAGGCGTCTGAAGAGGATCTGTTGGGAGTGCGTATGAGAGGGGTGGGGAGGAGGGTAAGTCAGATGGTCCAAACGGGGTATTTGCGTGAGCTCCGCAAAGGTGTGCGCCCGCTCCCTCGAGAATTTAAGGCGCAAACTGGGCGTGAACATTGGCGGCTGGCGGCCGCGGCAAGAGGTGGCGTAGACGGTATAGGCTATGCTAAATCTCTCTAATGACAAAACGGCTCACCAGAGATGCAGGGCGTCTACCAAACAGCACACCTAGAGGTAAGACGTGCCAAAACATGAATCGGAAGCGTATAGTACCGAATAAGGCTCACACAACAACACCACTGTGCATCTGCGCAGGAACACGAAAAAAAAAGTGAGTGACAGAACAACAAAGCTCTGAGCTACGAGTGTGTTGTACGGTTGAATGAACTAGACTGCAACGCGCGTATTTGTCATAGTGGGGCTTACATACAGCAGTGTCCATATGATAGCATTTTTACAGCTACAGCAGCTAAGTGCCCGTATCGTGCCGCCGTATAGTAATAGCAGTGCGCGGTAGACGCCGGCAACCGATGAGTGCGTCGCCATGAAAAGCGCGCAGAGGGTGGTAACCGTCAAATGAGAAGGGCATACGAAGGTGCGACCAGAGGGTGGTTGCCACGGGAACCACCCGAAGGGTAGCCACCCTGGGAGGAGGAGGGTTACCGCACAAGAAAAAAGGCATGGCGAGAGCATAGGAATGCGTAGCCGAACGATGTTTGCCACGGGAATTAGCCTGAGTTCCCGGAAACTAACCGGGAACCCATCTCTCCTTCCCCACCGTGGAATGAGGAGGAAGGGTGTGGCACGGTCCATCTGGGACAGCTGCTGCGAAGCGCGCCGCCCCAGGAGAGGGTCATCGGCAGCGCTGCGCTTCTAGAACGGCGGGCTATATAAAAGAATATATATTGCAGCCTTCACTTGAGCGTCGTCAGAGGGAGAGCAACTGTGAGAAAAACAACTAACAAATCAAATGATCAAGGATTGACCACAAGAACATCGCGATTAGATTGTCAAATATTAGCTTTCTCGTTTTGTGTATGCAGCTGTCATAAGCTGCCGCAGTGACACAGTGGTTATGGCGCTCGGCTGCTGACCCGAAAGACGTCGTCAGAGGGAGAGCAACTGTGAGAAAAACAACTAACAAATCAAATGATCAAGGATTGACCACAAGAACATCGCGATTAGATTGTCAAATATTAGCTTTCTCGTTTTGTGTATGCAGCTGTCATAAGCTGCCGCAGTGACACAGTGGTTATGGCGCTCGGCTGCTGACCCGAAAGACGTCGTCAGAGGGAGAGCAACTGTGAGAAAAACAACTAACAAATCAAATGATCAAGGATTGACCACAAGAACATCGCGATTAGATTGTCAAATATTAGCTTTCTCGTTTTGTGTATGCAGCTGTCATAAGCTGCCGCAGTGACACAGTGGTTATGGCGCTCGGCTGCTGACCCGAAAGACGTCGTCAGAGGGAGAGCAACTGTGAGAAAAACAACTAACAAATCAAATGATCAAGGATTGACCACAAGAACATCGCGATTAGATTGTCAAATATTAGCTTTCTCGTTTTGTGTATGCAGCTGTCATAAGCTGCCGCAGTGACACAGTGGTTATGGCGCTCGGCTGCTGACCCGAAAGACGTCGTCAGAGGGAGAGCAACTGTGAGAAAAACAACTAACAAATCAAATGATCAAGGATTGACCACAAGAACATCGCGATTAGATTGTCAAATATTAGCTTTCTCGTTTTGTGTATGCAGCTGTCATAAGCTGCCGCAGTGACACAGTGGTTATGGCGCTCGGCTGCTGACCCGAAAGACGTCGTCAGAGGGAGAGCAACTGTGAGAAAAACAACTAACAAATCAAATGATCAAGGATTGACCACAAGAACATCGCGATTAGATTGTCAAATATTAGCTTTCTCGTTTTGTGTATGCAGCTGTCATAAGCTGCCGCAGTGACACAGTGGTTATGGCGCTCGGCTGCTGACCCGAAAGACGTCGTCAGAGGGAGAGCAACTGTGAGAAAAACAACTAACAAATCAAATGATCAAGGATTGACCACAAGAACATCGCGATTAGATTGTCAAATATTAGCTTTCTCGTTTTGTGTATGCAGCTGTCATAAGCTGCCGCAGTGACACAGTGGTTATGGCGCTCGGCTGCTGACCCGAAAGACGTCGTCAGAGGGAGAGCAACTGTGAGAAAAACAACTAACAAATCAAATGATCAAGGATTGACCACAAGAACATCGCGATTAGATTGTCAAATATTAGCTTTCTCGTTTTGTGTATGCAGCTGTCATAAGCTGCCGCAGTGACACAGTGGTTATGGCGCTCGGCTGCTGACCCGAAAGACGTCGTCAGAGGGAGAGCAACTGTGAGAAAAACAACTAACAAATCAAATGATCAAGGATTGACCACAAGAACATCGCGATTAGATTGTCAAATATTAGCTTTCTCGTTTTGTGTATGCAGCTGTCATAAGCTGCCGCAGTGACACAGTGGTTATGGCGCTCGGCTGCTGACCCGAAAGACGTCGTCAGAGGGAGAGCAACTGTGAGAAAAACAACTAACAAATCAAATGATCAAGGATTGACCACAAGAACATCGCGATTAGATTGTCAAATATTAGCTTTCTCGTTTTGTGTATGCAGCTGTCATAAGCTGCCGCAGTGACACAGTGGTTATGGCGCTCGGCTGCTGACCCGAAAGACGTCGTCAGAGGGAGAGCAACTGTGAGAAAAACAACTAACAAATCAAATGATCAAGGATTGACCACAAGAACATCGCGATTAGATTGTCAAATATTAGCTTTCTCGTTTTGTGTATGCAGCTGTCATAAGCTGCCGCAGTGACACAGTGGTTATGGCGCTCGGCTGCTGACCCGAAAGACGTCGTCAGAGGGAGAGCAACTGTGAGAAAAACAACTAACAAATCAAATGATCAAGGATTGACCACAAGAACATCGCGATTAGATTGTCAAATATTAGCTTTCTCGTTTTGTGTATGCAGCTGTCATAAGCTGCCGCAGTGACACAGTGGTTATGGCGCTCGGCTGCTGACCCGAAAGACGTCGTCAGAGGGAGAGCAACTGTGAGAAAAACAACTAACAAATCAAATGATCAAGGATTGACCACAAGAACATCGCGATTAGATTGTCAAATATTAGCTTTCTCGTTTTGTGTATGCAGCTGTCATAAGCTGCCGCAGTGACACAGTGGTTATGGCGCTCGGCTGCTGACCCGAAAGACGTCGTCAGAGGGAGAGCAACTGTGAGAAAAACAACTAACAAATCAAATGATCAAGGATTGACCACAAGAACATCGCGATTAGATTGTCAAATATTAGCTTTCTCGTTTTGTGTATGCAGCTGTCATAAGCTGCCGCAGTGACACAGTGGTTATGGCGCTCGGCTGCTGACCCGAAAGACGTCGTCAGAGGGAGAGCAACTGTGAGAAAAACAACTAACAAATCAAATGATCAAGGATTGACCACAAGAACATCGCGATTAGATTGTCAAATATTAGCTTTCTCGTTTTGTGTATGCAGCTGTCATAAGCTGCCGCAGTGACACAGTGGTTATGGCGCTCGGCTGCTGACCCGAAAGACGTCGTCAGAGGGAGAGCAACTGTGAGAAAAACAACTAACAAATCAAATGATCAAGGATTGACCACAAGAACATCGCGATTAGATTGTCAAATATTAGCTTTCTCGTTTTGTGTATGCAGCTGTCATAAGCTGCCGCAGTGACACAGTGGTTATGGCGCTCGGCTGCTGACCCGAAAGACGTCGTCAGAGGGAGAGCAACTGTGAGAAAAACAACTAACAAATCAAATGATCAAGGATTGACCACAAGAACATCGCGATTAGATTGTCAAATATTAGCTTTCTCGTTTTGTGTATGCAGCTGTCATAAGCTGCCGCAGTGACACAGTGGTTATGGCGCTCGGCTGCTGACCCGAAAGACGTGGGTTCAATCCCGGCCGCGGCGGTCGAATTTCGATGGAGGCGAAATTCTAGAGGCCCATGTACTGTGCGATGTCAGTGCACGTTCAAGAACCCCAGGTGGTAGAAATTTCTGGAGCCCTTCACTACGGCATCCCTCATAGCCTGAGTCGCTTTGGGACGTTAAACCCCCATAAACCATAGATCAAACTTAAATAAACCTTTATATTCTTTTATATTGTACGTTATGATAAAGCTGTTCTGGAAGACCATCGCACAGACAACTACATTAAGAGGAAAAAAAAAACGACTGCTCAAAAACACGTAGGCGCATTTCGAAGGTATTTTTTGGCAGCCCATAACACCATCAATCACCCCTTGCCTGCCTGTAGAGCGGAAATGGCATGTCTTTCTTTCTGTAAAACGTTAGATTTTCAGATTTTCGGTTGCAGCAAGTCGCCGAGATGAGAAAAAGCTTCAATGAAGCGGTTTAAACCTCACCTTAGTTTTCATTTCTACTGCCCTGAAAGAGTGGGACGTTTATAACTAGTATAAATTTCACTTTTTGATTACAAAGAAAAACCGCTTAGGCGGTCCCAGTCGCACCACATTATCACTCCGAGCGACTCTTTACATGTCTACCTGTTCGTTCAGTACACTTCAGTACCATGGCGGTTAATGAAAACGTTATACCTCGACAAAGGACAGTGCTAATTATTTCAGGCATTTTAAACCTAACGAAAAATTGCAACTAATACGACATGCCACATTATGAAAACTGGATTATTCAGTGGCCACGTACAATCTCCAGGAAACAAACGTTCTGTTATAGGTATTGCAACTATACTAAATACAATACCTTACAGCAGTCTAATAACATCGAAAAAAAGAAGTGTTGCGAAAAAATGAAACACATGCCGACCAGATACTATAAAAATAATTCTATTTTATTTGTATTTGGTGCTTCTTCTCGTTTTACTGGTGTAAATGTATAAAAAATTACAGTTACTGTCTATTAACTTTCTATTGCATGTCCGCGATGCATTGGTACGCTTAATTTTACCATTTTTGTCCACTGTGATCTAGCTTCAGACTCGCGGCGGATTTAAGCTAATCAGAAGCAATTTTCGCGCATAATATATACGTGAATGGGCGCAGGTCCTTGTCGAACCTACTTTTCCAAGTATTGTGTAAGCACTGAAAGTATCTGTACGCGACGCCGAACAACTTATAATAACTGCTTAGTTTTTCTTATTTTTCTTCTTTTCTGGAGCACACGGTGTGTAACCAATAATAAGCTGGGAGGACCAGAAGACGGGCTTAGTCGGGCTGGCTGGTGCATGAAACCGATTCAAGAGAACAGCGCTTGTGTCCGTGCTCTTCCCCTCCGTGCTGTCTGTTAGCGCTGTTCAATCGGTTTCTAATAAGCTGGGCGTTGTTTTTGAAACACCACATGACGAGAACAGTTGGAACACGAAGAAAATCTTTATATTACTTATAGTAACTCCGTATTAAGACACAATGGTGTCGCTAAAATGAAACAAGCTGTCCATGTAACGACGGAATCCTGACCTTAATTTAAGTTATTGTCCTAAGAACGCAACAGGTGGCGTCTCTTTTTATAGAGCTTGCCTTATTCGTGGAGCTCGGCTCTGCGCTGTACGCTCAATCGCTGCTGCAGATGTCGTTCCTGCGGCCGTTTCGGAACTCGGAGAGCAGGAAGCCGAACGAGTCCCCCTTTTCTGCACTAAATGCGGGCCACTCGATGCCAGGCTTGCACGTGTAGCTGACCACATGCGGAAGCGACAGGAGCACTTGCTCCATTTTGCGCATGAAGTAGATCCACGCCTTTCAGCGACAAGGGAAGCGTGAAACGTCACCAGACGGCACCAGACGGGGTGCCAGATGAATTAGCAGAGGTCGGCGTCGCCTCGGTCTCGGTGTTTACCGACTGCGGCAGCAACTCAACGTCTTCCAGCGATCTTACGTAAAAGGTGGGGTGTAACTCGAGGCGGTAGAGGAGCTTCAGCATCCGGTCGTCCACCTCATACATTTCGCCGGACACCTCCGGCGCAGTCCAAAGGTACGTAAGGCGAAATGACCTTTAGTATCTATTCGAATAAACAAAAAATCATTTACTAAAAGAAGATGGTGGCTTATTTTAAAGTCCCAAAGCGACTCGGCCTACAAGCGATGCCGTAGTGGAGGGCTCAAGATCATTTCGACCACCTGCGGTTCTTTAACGTGCGCTGATATCGTACAGTACACGAGCCCCTAGTATTTCGCCTCCATTCAAATGCACCGCCGCGACAGGATCAAACCCGCGTCTATTGGCTCCGCAAGCGAGCACCATAACAGCTGAGCCATCGCGGCGGCTGAGTAAAGAAAGAATAATGCTGCCATCATCATCATCATCATCATCATCATCAAATATCATCATCCTGACTATGCCCACTACAGGACAAAGGCTTCTATATCTTTCCAATTCACCCTCTCCTAGCTGTACCAGCTGTGGCCACCCTGTCACCGCAAACTTCTCAATCTCATCCACCCACCTAACTTTCTTCTGCCCCTGCTATGCTTCCCTTCCCTTGGAATCCAGTCTTTTACGCTTCAAGACCATTGGTTATCTTGCCTTCGCATTACATGCGGTATTGTGTTATGCCTCTGAGGTGTAATTGGAGCTAAAACCTAGACTGCCGTTTTGTACCCACGGCAAAACCAACAATAAGGATGTACAATGGGATATGAACAGGACATTATTTGAAGTCCCGGAGGCGCATAGTAAAATCTTCTGTGCAGAACTGCTGAGCAAGGTGACAACAAATAGAGGGTGACCTGAGATTTTTCAGCTCTTACACAGATAAAGTGTGGCACTTCGAAGGAAAACAATCAGAAAAGTGCCTGGCAAGTGCGCGAAAAACTAGAATGGGAAAGGAGCTGCAAAGGAAGGTAAATAGGCTACAGGAGCCTGTAGATGGGGAAGGGTAAAATCGGAGAGGAATCATTTGATTAATTAAAATGCAGCGGCATTTTGACGGAAACTATATCAAGTGGTTGATATAGCGGAGTTCTCAAATTAAATATACACAAGGTACCCATATGATGTGCGTAAGATGTCTGAAGGTAACTTGAACGTATCCACCATAGGTGAAAGCAAGTTGAGTAGAGAACCAGTGCAACAAAAAGGGTCGCAGGACTAGAATTAGCTCTGCCCGGATTATTATAAAAACTTATGATTTAAAATAGGATGGATTTCATGAGAATAATCCTTAAAAGATAAATATTTATAAATGTGCTCAGATTAATGGCATACGGATTTACTCCGTTGAAAGATTATGCTAGTCAAAAACAGAGGCGGGGAAATGAGAACACTTAAACTCATTGCGGCGGAATTGACACTCCTCTTAACATTGTCACGGACTAGAAGACGGACTAGAAGGACTACAAGGCCCATCTCCATTAAATCATTCCATCGCCATCTCTCATGTGGTTCTCTCTTCATCGGCTTGCCGTCACGTAACATTTGGTGTAAGGTGCGGGGTACCTGCATCATCCCGGTCCCTGAGCTCAGGAGCCTGTTGTCCACCGATATTTGGAGTGCTCGTGGCTTCGCACCTGCCGGCGCTTCCCCAACCTGCCAGGTATGCCCCAACGCGGCCGCACTCCTACGCCCCGCCACACGCCCCGACCAGAAGACACGACAACCGCCACCACTGACCTGAGGCCCCAATGACCGCCCACGCATGAGAACCGCCGACCTACGACCCCACTGAACCGGGACCGTCGCTACTGACCAGCGACCCCACTGACCACTCACCCACACATGAGAACACAGTCCACCGCCCCTGCTGTTTGGTGCGTCCATGGGCCTCGGCGTTGACTTCCGGAGACCGGTAGCTCCTCAGCATTTGCAGACCTGGCTTCATTCACCCGCTCATCATCTGCTCACCTCTTTCATCGTGACGGCAAGCCCTTCATGTTCTCTTCTCTGTTCATCCCTTCTACCACGCCCATCGTCACGTCCTGCGTTTCATCGTCACTGCATTCTCCTCGTTCGCACGATCGGGTCGATCGCTCGGCAGCCTCGGGTAATCCCGACATGCAGGCAGCACAGAATTTTCTTGTCACTTTCTGGTCACTTATTCGAAGCCTTGCCCCGACATGACGATAAGCAGATTGCTGTAGTGGAGGGGCCTATCACTTTGGACGAAATTAAATCTCCCATTTCTGACCTGACAGCTCAGAAATCTACTGGGCCAGTTGGCATTACTAGCGAGTTCTTTAAAACATTTTCCACTTACCTAGCACCTGTCTTGATGGAGGTTTTCCGGGCTTCTTACGATGTTGGTTTTTTGCCCCTCACTTTCTATTCTGGGCATACTATATCAATTCCAAAAGGCACAGATTCAAATAGGTTGAAATCAGTTGAGGGATATCGCCCAATTTCCCTCTGTAACATAGATTACAAACTTTTTGCAAAGGTTCTTTGCAATCGTCTGCCGCTAGTTGTCGCTAACTTAATAGGCACGCATCAGGTCTGCGGTATCAGAGGCCGCAGCATCCAAACCCATATTCATATTGCACGTTCAGTAGTGGAGACAATATCAGATGAGATCGGACAAGTAGCTCTAATTCAGATTGACCTTGCCAAGGCCTCTGATAAAGTTCGTCATTATTTCTTGTTTGTGGTCTTATAGCATGAATATATTGGAGATGTTTTGCTTAGGGGCATAAGACTGTGCTATAAGTAGTCCCATACAAGGCTAACTGTTAACCAAGAGCTAACCAAACCTGTTCCATTGAAATTATCTGTTCGCCAAGGCTGTCCCTTATCACCTTTGTTGTTTGCCCTATATCTTGAACCCCTTTGCCTCAGTATTATTAACTGCACATCTATCCGTGGTTTCTCCCTGGCGCAGTGTCAAATTAAGATTTTAGCCTATGCAGATGATATCGCCCTTTTTTCTTCCGACAAAAAGAAGTGTGCTTGAGGCATTGCATTTGACAACAGTTTTGCGAGGTGTCAGGTGCGGCTCTTAATCCAGATAAATCCAAGGAGTTTTGGTAGGGCCATTGGGGTACAACGCCGTCATTATGGTGGCATAAGCTGGCACTGCGGGCCCCTTCACTACGTAGGGTCCCTCTTCGCCTAATTCGCAACAGTGGCGCCCTCTGGGTGCAATTTTCACCGAGTGGAAACCACTTTTCAGGCGCTGATGTTTTAGATCAATTTGCCCTACCAGTCGCGTATCATGACGTCGCATGTCATTCTTGCTTCTCGAAGTCTGGATGAGTCCAGGATAGAGATTTAGCACACCGGAGACGTACTAACGGATACGCATACCGGTTTTACAGAGGGGAACTGTGCATGCGCAGTGGCGAGGAGGTGGCCGAGTAGGACCACAGCGCTCGCAGCTCCCGTACGTAAAACCGGTAAACGTCTCCGCTAGTACGTCTCCGGTGTGCTAAAAACGTCTAATGCGACAAAAGCTACGAAGTGCAGGAGGTTGCCAGTCCCGGTACCCGAGGTTTTCCGCAACGAAATATGCATGTGCCCATTTTGGTTGTACGGGAAACTATATTTTAGGATTCCCTTGAACCATTATGCCAGTTTTCTTCTCTCCCTAGCTAAACTATTCTCAAGTTCATCTCTGCAAATCCTCTAGTCTCTATATTAGAACCCTAGAACCCTCCATTTGTATGGTTATCTTCTTGTCTATTGGCTGACGAGGAGCAGATCACCAAGGCTATAAACAATACTAGATGCAGTGCAAACTCTTTCCTTCTGAAATAAGGGAGTAATTACTCATTTGCATCCACCCAACCGCAGCCATACGGCTAAAGCCTCAGCAAAAAGGAAGTCGCAATTTGGAAAAACTTACAGGCGGAGGTCTTTCCCAACAGATTAGCACTAAGCAGACAGCATCCGGCGATTCATGACCCAAGGTTTAAACACTAACAAAATTGCAGACTCGATCCACATAATGTGCACACGTCCTAGCTACAACGGGAGAGAGTACTTCGAGGCTTTAATGGTCAGCCAGAAAGTAAAAGGACAAAAGAAAGTCGTCCGTCTGGCCCTAGACACCGTCGAAACACAAGGGATTGCAGCCTCCTGAAAGGGGAGGAAAATGACGGCGGTCATGACTAAAGTATTCATCACGCTCCGATTCCTTGATGGGTGCCAATAAAGTTCTCATCATCGTACACTTTCTCAGAATCTTCGTAGTTAAAGAATCGTCCTGGTCCGGGGTTCGAGCAGAGGACCACCGCTTCACCTGAGCAGTCGCTCTACCAACTGAGCTAAGCGGAACGGCAAGCTTATCGTAGGGCGAGAGCGAACTAATCAATAACTCGACGTGGGAACAGTGTTGGCAAAAAAGTCCTAGTTGATCACATCAGCCGTGCGTAACATCAGCTCGATCCTGATCAGAGGACGATGGTACGAGGGGTGTTTAATAAGGTGTCTCAATGCGCCCGCTTCCGCACCGCTGCAGGGGTTTAACCTCCCAGAAACTACACACACACGGGCTATGAGACATGCCGAAATGTAGAGCTCCGCGTTATTTCCAACCACCTGGGATTTTTTTTTTCACGTGCTAAGTACCATTTTCTCAAATATTTCATCCCAGAGAAGCCGAGCTACCAGGCGCCGCTATAGACCGAGCTGAGTACTTCCGTATGCGAGGCGAATGCGCTAATCACCAGGCTACCGCAGTTTACGGGCTGGCATCGCACAGTACACGGACGCCTCCTGCGTATGTGCACCTTGACAATCTGCAACAACGTCACACTTTTGCTCACGATCCTGCTAGATACCACGCCCTGCATCTCTCGCAGATCGAGGCGACTGTCAATCAACAGACCTAAGCAGCATGAAGAACGCGCAATAACTCAGCAAACACTTTCAATAAATTCTTCCATCGGGGATTCAGCAAAGGCATATGTACTTCGGTACATACATGGCTAAATTACTTTTGGAAAGCAATTTAATTACATTACTAATTACTTTCTGAGAAATCTCTCAAACGTAACTAAACTACATTACAAATTACTGATCTCAATTAGTTCCCAAAAAGTAATGAAAATTACTTTTTTACTTTCAACACAAAGAGTCGCGCATAGTTCCTACAAATTTTTCAGATTTCTTTGTTTGCACCGCCACTCAGCTGCAAAGCGGGCACCGGAAATTTTGCCCCTCTAGTCCATTGAACAGCCGGTTCAGTGATGAAGACGAGGTCATCTTAATCGCAAAATTTAATTGCTCGCATCACTCTCCAATGAGAAGTCAATCATCCAGTGCGCAGTATGATCCCACCCTCTCGATTGTGAAGAATTTATCGTACACGTAAACAGCGGGAGTGCATCGAAGCTCATCGTCCCCGAAATGCACCAGGGCGCAGACAAGCTGCCATTTAATCTGCTGTCAAATTGACTTGTTCTTGAGCTACGTTGGCGGGAATAAATAGTGCCGCTGTCGCCCATATTGCCCCTGTGTTGCAAATGTATGTCTTCATATCCGCCCACTCAACCTATAGTTTTCCCTAGAACTCACGACCAAGTTTGTTGGATGTCATTTGAGACTTGTCAGTGCGGCGACGTGACAATATATATGCCGCAGCCTAGAGGGAACCACTCGCAGTGCGTCTGTGGGAAGGTGCAGTATACGGCATGTCATGGTCATGGAACTCTCCCGGTGGCCCTGCGGCGCGTCTGTGTGTGCGACCGTGCGCAGTGCTGGAAGGTGCGTAGCAGTCCTATTAAGTAGACTCATCGTCAAGGCGTTGCCGATGAGCGCACGCACACCGCCTCTCGTCCGCGTGGTTTGCTTGCTTTGTAGGCACCCGCAAACGCGAGGCCAGAGCATGGCCGCCACGAAGAGGAGCACGGACTCATTACTCCGCAAAAGTAATTTCGCTAGTAATTATTTACTGCGCATGAAATTACTGCTCCAAAGCAATTCGTTACATTACTGAGTTACCAGCCCAGAAAAGTAATGAATTACATTACAAACTGCTGAGAAAAGTAATTTATTTACTTTGGCCACCGGAGCGGTGGCCAAGTGTTTGAGCATCCGCCTCGCATGCGGGAGGTGCAGGGTTCGATCCCCAGTGCCACTGGGTGCTCACCGGTGATAAAAGAGGTATGCAGGGCGTTACCCTGGTCTGGTGTTCGGCTTATTTAGGGTGAAATACTTGGGAAATGGGTCTTTGACCCCGACCCCACCTTGAGAAGTCAAAAATGCCTTGTGCCATGGCGCTCTTTGGCCATGGATGCCCTTGCGCCATAAAAATCCATGATCATAAATTTAATTACAAATTTAATTACAATAATTCAATTACTGCCATGCTGCTGAGGTGCACGTTTGCACAGAGACTATCTTCAAAAAAGTTATATAGTAATATACTCTTTTTGCAAACTGCGCTGCCTGCATGTGGTAGCAGCACTAAATGTTGGAGAGCAAAACCCCTAAATGTGATGGCCCCACGCCCCTCAGTCTTCCGTGAGGTGAACAGGTGTTCCTCAACCGGGCGCGATACGGCTATGCATACACCGATGACGACGTCGCTCGCTATAGTGCCACCTTGGGCGCGCAACTCACCAACGCTGGGAACACGACAGTGCCGCCCCTTCTGAAGCATCGCCACCAGCCAGATGCCTCGCACGCAGGAAGGGGGAGACCCCAACGATATGTCGCCTCATGTGGAACTGCCCAGGCCCGGAAAGTAGCAGGCCGCGGCATGATTCACGCGCGTTGTGGCGCCTTCATGTGCATGCAAGGTGGCCATAGCCGTCCACTATTACGCGCGATATCGTAAGGGTTCCTGTCGCAGTAAATCCGGTGTCGGCGTTGCCGCGCGGCATGATGGGAAAATCCGAATTGGTCGAAAAGGCAGCCGCTGAACATATAGGCTCCAATAGATGGCGCCAGCCACACCAGTGGCGCATCAGATCTTCAGCGACCGGAGCAACCGCCGTCTTCCTCCACACCTTCATCGCCGTATTCTTGGTAACCGCGCCTATGTATCCTACACACGGTGACCCTCGGGTTGCGAGTCAGGCACCCAACCACTAGACCTCGCAGGCACGCTTGGTTAAAGTGAGGCTTTATATGTATGTCGGGTGGTCTTTCACAGTCGTTTTGATTGTGAAATAGGAAACAGTGTGATGCAAATTTCGAGCTTTTGTGTGATTTTATTTGTTGAGCCCGTGTGAGCCCTTACGAGTGTACGGTAGGTGAAATACTCAGTCGCATGAACATTTAGAATTCACCTTCGAACTGCGAGAAGATTGGAATTGACGCTAATGAGGGTAACGCATGTTGTGCCCAGGTGCGGATTTATTTGTCGCTCTAGAAGAGGGCGGAGGGGAGGGATGCGGTCCTATTTGAACCATGTATTTCTTGGACCTTTTTGATCTAAAAGTAGCTTTCAGCATGCTTTTCCTGTGCAAAATTTCCACTGATGCTACTGCGAAAATTTGGAGCACTTTGGAGGAATAAAAGATTGGAAGCACTCAGATGTGCCGCGTGACCCTCCATTTTTATTTTTATTTACAAAGCTTAAAAGGCTTTATATTTAACATCCTGCACAGTGAAACCTCGCAGAATGATTAAGTTTACTCTCTGTGCCTGTATGCTCTCGCACAACCCAACCTTTCAGCTGCTCGTGTTAAGTGATGAATGACTCCAGAAAAGCCCTATGGTGCCTGCATGGATGGAGCCCCCAAAACTGTCCTTTCTTTCACCTTCAATAAAGTTTAGCATTCTGGATTTCGTTTATACATTTATTTCTTCATGTTCTATATTTAGCTGCATTTATGCTCCAGCATTATTCAATGCAACAGGTGTAATTTTAAGTGTGTGGACACTTAATATTGTTAGAAGTGATGCCCCTGGATTGCCTCTCAGGAAGGTTGAGGCCTGCATGTACCAGCTCTAAGCACTGCTGCTGAATTAGCTGGAGTAGTGAAGACTGGACTTAAAGGGTAAAACTGTACAGAAAGGGTTTATTCCACATATTTATGGTTTCGTACAAAAGCACGGCAACTTGCGTGAGACTTTTTTTTTTTAAAGGTCCACAATTCAAGACCTTAGCTTGGTGTTCTCTTTCACAACCATCCAGTCACATTCCTTATGTCACAACCTCAGTCACTACGCACATCACAAGTTGCGCTGAATGCATATCGACAGTGTTTCCAGCGGAGAGGGGACAAGTCACAGCTGGAATACCCACTCTGCCTGAAGCCCAGTCAGCAACCCGAAGGGACAGAGAGGTTGTTGTCACCGTTCGGAACACAACCACTGTTTCGCTGCATCTGCTTATGGCAGCAGACTGGCTAAAGGCTGTAAAAAGATGTTGTGTTGCACATGTGTCTGTGCCTGCACGCCGGGAATTGAAGATTTCGTGGCAAGCTCAAGCTGGCTGACACGTTTGAAAGCCCGGCATGACATATGAATACGACCTCGATGAACACATTGCCGTTGATGTGGTAGTGCACGAGGAGCTAACCGGTGAAGCGATAACTGAAGAGGCCCGCCAAGACGCCTCGTCCGAAGATGAGAGCGACGTGCACCAGCCCTGCCGTCTGAAAAACAAAACAAAAAACAGCAAAAATCAAACAAGGGATATTACAAAAGTGCAATATGTAGCGGTAGCAGTATACAAAATTTATATGAACCGCTCGGTAATACGTTTAAGGGATAGTTTTTCAATGTCTATTTGTGAAACATCCGAATAGTGATTTAATATTGTTGGTAACGTACGTTGAGTCATCATTTTACCGTAATTAGTTCGTGATGACGGAACTAGCCAAGGTGATTGATGATGAAAGGTCTTTTTAGTTGCGCTAAATCAAAAATTACATCTAAGGTACCTGCATTGGCCTTTTTGTATGAGCAGAGTAATTTATGCACGTACATGCCTTGCGCCTTAATGATCTTGTGCTTGTGAAAAGATGGTGCTGTGTGCTCTGAGAACGACACGTTTTCAACTGCTCGGAGGGCTCGTTTATGGAGAACGGTAATTTTCTGCAAATTCGTTAGAGTGGTGTTGCCCCACACCAAAACACAATAACACAGGTTGGAATGGAATAGGGCATAATAAATCACGCTTTTTACTTTAATCTTAGCCCGTTGTGTATCTTTTTTTTTGTTTTATTTCATTTTTCAGGTATCGAGAATCGAATTAAAGCAGAGTTGAAAACAGAAGCATCACCGAACACTCGCGTCACTGAAATATGAAATGACCCAATGAAAATTTTGGACGCGGACAAAGTTAAGAACCTCTAACCTCGCAAGTGGGGCGCAACATGTCTCCCTTGCACGCATAGCACGAGGAGTGTTTTATCCAGTCACAAGGTTGCAACCGTTACAATTTACCCGGAGTACCGGCTATGCCGATTGAGTGGGCATTGTATGCGGCTTCGTCCTTTTCGCCTATCTGTACGAGACGTATACTCGTGGTCATCGCTCGGGCTGTTTGATCGGGGCGCGTCTCTGGCTGTGGGTTTGAATGAACCTAGTCACTGAAGTTCTGCCTGACACTCCGTTGCCTCTTTCCCTGGTTCCCCCTGAAGCTGCGTTCCAGGCTGTTTTGGAAGCATGAAGACATTTCTCCGCGAAAATGAGAGGAGGGAGCAGAGGAGGGGAGATGTTGCTGCTACTTGATGAAGTTTGAGGGGCGTTACCCCAGTTGTGGCTCCACGGAGAGCTACAGCTTCTCAACTGTTTGAATAAGAAACAGTAAAAATGCATGCCTTGATGAAGCTAGCACACAAAGGGCAATACCAACAAACATTAAGAGGGCATGTGGCTGTCAGCAAATTTTTTTTTATTTCTGGAAGGATTTTCATGAAATTTCTGTAGCATACCGGAAACGGTTTTATAACCGTTTATAACAAAATCTCACTGCTGCATCTACAAAAAATTTATGTAATCTATGTACTTTTCCTCCAGATCTTGTGAAAAGGCTAAGGAAACTTAGCGTAAGGCTGGTTCAACATTCATGGCGCTCCTATGCTGACGTGCTGCAGGTCAAGACATTCATAAAATTGTTTTTGTTGTGAAGCACAAATTTTGCTTTTCAATTTTTGCAATGCAGTATTCGTTGACATAACTAGAGAAGGAAATTGCGTACATATCTTGACCTGCATATGGTCCCAGGAGTGCGACAAAATAAATCGGGTCAGAATAGACCAAGCAAATCTGCACTGCAAGGCAAGTATCTAGGCAGAAAACCATAACGGAGACAAACGCTTCTTGTTCAAGCGTTTCTCCACGATGTGCATAGCTGCCGAGTGTAGCGAAAATTTTTCTAGAGCACTTCCCGGTCAATTTCAGCAACGAAGCTCTGGATGCATATCGAAACGAAGCATACGGGCGGTATGACAATTTTAAAAAATCTATTTTTTGGACCTTAAAGTTACGGGCTTTGCTGCTGCCCCTTCAATAAACAACAAAATGGGATCTTCTTATTTCAAGTTATGTTAATGTATATACAGACAAGTGGGCAGTTTTTATGAGCAAAGTGCGCATTTGTGTCTAGCTTTTGTCACACTACTTACAGTCGAGCTTCAGAGAGTTTCTTTTTGCCCGTAATTGAGCTCTCCAATTCAAACTGTTTTATTATGAAGCACTTCATTTGTTCATCTTAGACAAACCCCAGTCGCACGACATGCGCACCCCCAGTTTGGTCACGAAAAATCAATTTTTTTTTTATTTCCGCGCACAATAGGTGCACCCACCCCGAACTTTGAGCCCAGTTTCCTGAAAAAAAAAAGTATGCCTATTGTGCGAGCAAATACAGTAATATGAATGTATGCAATATCTTCTCTCCCAGGAGCTCATTAATTTTCGGTATAGTTCCCACCGGCGACAATGCATTTTTGCCCCGAGCACATTCTCGCTATAGCAGCTGGTGACAAGACTGCAGTGATGCGTGTTGTGTTGGGTTTAGAGGTGCATAAGCATCTTAGCTATCATGTGCCGAAAACAACAATGGTGTAAAGGGCCTAAATAAGTCATTTCGTACTACATAGTGATGACAAAGGACAAAAAATTTAGAAACAGCTATTAGTAGAAGCTCTGAATAAGGTCAGGTAACCTAAGCGACCATCCTGCACTGGCCATGGGTCTCTCGAGGCTCCCAAGAGATCAAATGACCTCAGCCTCCTTCTCAGGAACCAGAAAGTGGCTTAGGTGTGGCTAAAGAAGTCTGTTTGTTGTAATAAATTCATCACTTCATAAAATGTACAATTTGTTTAAAACTGCTGCTCTTTAGAAACTTAAGAACACATGACAAGTCTACAAGTTCATCTTAACCTAATACCTGCGCTACACGGGCACGTTCTAATGACATCCGAGACTTGGAATAGCATTCGGACTCGACGGACTTCCGCGGCGCTACATGACACTTTCCAAGCGCATTTGAAATTTCCTCAGCTCGTTTTCAGTGTACGATGACGACGGCGGCGGTGGTCACTCTATTGCGACGACGACACTGTCACGGTCAACAGCAGCACATACGATTGTAGTGGGACAAGTTTTTGAGGCCAACGACACCGACGAATCCGAACGGCGGACGGTCAGCCTTCATGTCCCCGGCAGGCCGGCGGCCGAGCGAAAACACGCCGATGAGGCGACGGTGTGAATATATTCGCCCTTCGACCATATCCATATTGTTAATAAGCAAAACTAACGGGCATGGTTCACATGTGCACGCTCGAACACTCACCAGATATAAGCGCTCGCCAAATTAACTTTAATCGATGGCGACTCCCTTCCCTTCCGCGACGACCAGGCCTAGTGAGTCCGCAGGGTTACGTCCGTGAATTCGGCGGTTGTGAAGAGCGAATTTACAAGTTTTAGCGAATGCAAATGATCAACGAGTGCAGTTTTGACAACGGTGACCAGAAATCAACTATCGCTCACATCGCAGGGCGCGCACACGATGAACGGGAAGCGCCGGTGTGACCCAGACCGCCGAGCACTGCTTTACGGCCGGCAGGAGTCGTCGCCGTGGCTATTTTGTGGATAACAAGTTATGCCGCCGTTTCAATTACCGCGAACGGTCACCAATCACACTTCTGAATAAAGCAGTTTAGAATAAACAACTGATCGCGTCGGAGGAAGTCGGGACAACTAGCGACAAGCGCCAATCGTGCGCGATGTCAGCAGCCCGGCTCTCAAGCGTTCATCAGGCGAGCGATCGTATCGGCGCTTCCTCCCACAGATTGTCGCGCTGCGTTATCAAGCACGGGTATAAGAGCTATGTTGGATAGAACGGTATGTGTTCATTGTAAAAGAAACTGCAAACCGCTTTTTTCTTAGTGTTTAAAGTTTTCTGTATGCAAATAAAGCATGGAGAAAATATTGGGTAACAGAAAATTTTCGGTAGTGAACGGAATTTCATAATGCATGAGCACATCGAGCACAGTTCCGTGTGTAAGTGATGTTACATAAAGGCCATCTATGGGCGATGTCCTGCATACGCTAGTGGAAAGACGCAAACCTGAATTATGTACTCGATGCAGTCGTTCACGGACCCAGCTTTTGAACTGCTAAAGCATTTTGCAGCGCACAAATTGTGGTGTGCAATTCTTAGAGAGGCAACAACTGCTGTGGCTTCCCGTACTTCTAGAGCTGAACTTTACAATGACGCTCTTTCACGCATGTCAGAGGAATAGAGCACACAACAGCTTCCATGCATTCTATATATGGTATTGGAAATGTGTTATGCGCAGCTGTCAGCTCCAGGAAGGGTTATATCTAAAACATCAACACTGATTTTTTTAATTTCCATAGGGTTGAAATCTCCACACCTGCTCTGCAACCTCTCTTTTTTAGGTGACGGGACACACCATTCACGTACAGCAGTGGCACTTTCTTTTTTTCCTTTTCATTTTCTAATCTCAACAGGTAGCTAAGGACAGACACACTGAGCTCAAGGTCAGGACCCGCAACAATTAAGGTAGGGAAAGGAAAAGTACCCAAAACGCAGAAGAACCCTTAGTATGTCCTCCTCCTGCTCTCCTAGTCTTGGCTCTCTGTGCTGTTAAATCTTCGCTACCGCACCATAAGCCATTGGACTTGTCCGTGCAATGTTGGAACTGCCGTGCAAAAAGTTCTTTCTTTACAGGTACTGTTCGCGAGTCCACACTTGAATACACAAAGAAGTGGAAAACTTCAAGTCCTAGGCACATGCATCACACTTGAACTTGAATGCAGTACCAATGACTTCACCTTCGCGAGATCTTGACAGCGCACAAGTAATTAAGCAAGGACTTGACCGTCACTGTGTTGTTCTTGCAGCCTTAAGGACACTATTTGAAGAACGGTTTTCCGTTCTTTGTCTCCAAAATAAAACGCACCAAACAAGCGTTCACGGCTTCAACAGAGAACTGCTTTACAAACCTGCTTACCTAAAAATTCCATCAGGTGGACTTACTAGCCAAGGATCCTCAGGCACATAAGAAGACCAAACTGTGCAATGCTAACATTTTTTTTTTTCGAAGGAGTGCTGAATGGCACCAGCATTACAATGCGCCTTGAACAGTCATGAAGGTCTTAGTCGGGGCAGGTCAGGACACTGCGCACCTGTAAAAAGTTACTGTCATGTAATAAATGCCCACTTAGCGTTGAAAAAGAGTTTCTTTGAAAGGAGAACAAACAGGATGCGTGGTACCTAGTGGCAGTAATTCTGGGGAACCTTTCCCCAGAATGGAAGAGGGGGGGGGGGGGGGGGGGGGTCAAAATTTTGTGGCTGAACCTGCTAGAACTGAGTAGCCAAACCACATGCAGATAATAACCTATCGTGTCATTGCCATAATTTTACCAAGCAACACACATGCGCAAGATGCACTGTTCTGAAGCATTAGTCGTGCGTTTCAAATGGCCACTTCCACGTAAAAGATTTCTGCAGTAAAAATGCAAGGACAAGGAGGCACAGCACAGAGCGGACAATGCCGCACATTGGGTCAATAATAAATGTGATAAAATAATTGTAATAAATCACAAAACAAAACCAGGAAAAAAGACTCTTGGTAAAGTCCATCCTATAGGGATTGTTATGGAAATACAAAATATACCATATATACACTCACAATGACCCCCCCCCCCCCCCCTTTTTTTTTCCAGAAATGTTGCCATCAGTTTGGGTGAGAGGGTTCATTACAAGGGGAAAAATGAAGTTTCAAGAGATTTTTTTTTTTTTTTTGAAGGGTCGAAATTTCATATAGTACCTCCAACCCTGTCCCTTTTCAACAAACGCAGGCACGTGGTCAGATGTGTTTAGCATTGTTCGCTTTGATGCGATCTGACAATTTTGTGGCAGCAGACGGTTCCAATCTCGGGGAGATAACGCGAACGTGGCCAACGTCGATCCTGTAGGTCAGGCTTTTTTACACGAGGAGGTTAAAAAAGAAACAAAACAGGGTAATGCGAACGTTTGAGCCTTAGCTTAGAGCACACAACATCTTGGCACTCTGCCAAGTTCCTTGAGGGAACGCCATCAATGGTGACGAAGTATGCCCATGTCATTTGCCACAGTAGCTATCACACTGCTTTCTTTGGAAATGAACTTGATGCGATGCACTGTCCATCCCAAGGTCCACCACATGCCTGCCGCTCGAGAGCTGGCTTGACTGGCTTGGCTCGCAATAGCTAGTTGTGTTCAATACCTTGGTGCAAATATGCTTACAAGTTGCTTACAACGCATTCAAAAGTGCAGATTTCTGAGCCACTTTCACTCGACTTGAGCAAATCATCATCACCACCAGCTTGGCAACGACTGTAGTCGCGTAAAAAAAGTGGCACTAGACTGAATGTCATTCGATGAAAATCGTGTACAGCTTCCAGTGTGCCAGAGGTATTAGTATTCCCCTACATGCTGCTTGCACCTGCACATCACCCAAAAGTTGCCACAGGGTTTTCAATGAGCCACATCATCCCCACCACTTTGTTCAAGTGTATGAAGAACATTCACGAAATGCTGTATTTCACTGCTCTCCTCATAACTTGAGGTACTCACGGTTTCGTTGTGCCTAAGTAATAATAACAGCATCCATTTTCCCCGAGACGAGAAATGAATTTCAGAATGATTTTTTGTATCTTTCAAGCTCTTCACCATGCACCTTAAAGGTGCACTAAAGAGGAATCTGAACTCGTCTTTTTAACGTCTGTCTACATGTTCCGGGCATTCTTAGAAACTTCGAATTATTATGCTGCGTGGCCGACTGCCCTAATTAAGTAGGATTAAACATCCTGGCTCCCACCTTTTTATGAACTGAACGCGGTAGGTAGGCAAATCAGTGCCTTCAGCCAGTCCAGTGGCAGCTTCACTTTCACTTTTTTTTTGTTTCTGCGAATAAACAGTTTCAGTCGCAGACAATATAGCCTCAAATTGGGGCCACGGAAATAAAAATACACGTGGACTCCATGATTTACATATCACTCCACCGATGGCAGAGCGGCAAGCCGCCACGGGACTGCCCGACGCGTTGGTCGACTAATCCTACCTACCACGTTGAGTTAAAGAAAAAAGGCAGGAGCCGGGATGTTTATTCCCATTTAATTAGGGCAATCGGCCGCACGGGACGATAATTCCAAGTTTCTAAGAATGCCTGGAAAGTGTAGATAGAGTTCCCGCGGTAAAAGCCTCTGTAGTGAACCTTTAAGGTTTGGTTCTGTTCACTAATTAAGTCCACTCGTCATGTGAACTGGCTGCTAGCTCTTGGCAGCAAGCTCAGAGGCAGACCTAGTATTTCTTGAGGACGTGCGATTTGCTGCACATAACAGTCTCACCTTACCTTAATACTTGTGGCGGCAAACATCAAAAAACCAGTGAGACACGGGTAACTAGTAAGCCAGTTAAATTCTAGCAGTTACCCTCATAACTATTACAGCTCAGTACCTTGTCATAACTAGATTTGTCGCTGGCCATAATGGTATTAGTTTTTTAGAATATCGAAACTATTACACTCTGCAATGTGGTGCAACAGATACTGGCCATTTTGTACGTCAAAATACAATAACTCAGCTGTGCAGCACAGACAGGAACAATCGCCAGGACACATCTCTCGGCTGAGCACTTGAGATGCAACCTACACCCAGCCTGGGCCACTGCTTTGTCCTCCGGCCCACCTGCCTGGCTGAGAGCGGAGTGGCCTGGAGTACAGCCTGTCAAGCTCACCATCCGTGCTGCTGGCTCCAGTCTGGGATTCCCCGGAGTTCCTGGAAGCAAGAAGCGGTTCATTGCGATAACAACGACTTTTCACATTACAGGAATCTGCACTGTGACAGCTCCTTTGAATGCTCCAAAACTGCCGCATGCACGGTCTGTGAGGAGCAGAGCGCGCGCCTACTGGAGTCTGCCTGCGACGCAATGCGGTGAGGCCGCAAAAATCGGGCAGTAACTAGACAGAAAAGGGAACGAAAAAGGCCTTTGTATTCCTGCGGTGACTTCCCCACTAAACACAGTTCAGTCGCTAGCAAGCATGTGATCGTCAATTTACGCCGCCGTGGGTAGTCATGGGTAACGAGTGGGCCAGCGTTACCCGACTGCCCTCGCCGCGCCAAATGGGCTCATATTTTGCCCAGTTGTTCCAAGGTGCGTAGTGAACAAAACACAATAAACAGCCTGAGTCTGAAAAATGGTATCGTGACCCCCCTTAAGATGGAGTAAATAAATATGGACTGAATACTGCAACCAGTAGAAAAGGAGCTGTGTGGACCTTGTGGAAAGAAATGCAAACAAGACATTTCTATGAAGGGGAACTGAATAAATGCCTCTGTACCTCATACAACAGTTATTGTCTTTAAAATTAGAATTTTTTCCGCATCTTTTTTTTCGTTAAATGTATTAAGATTTGACTGCGTAACACGGTTCTACTGTATAGCACAGGCGGTTGATAAAGACGGCAGACACACTAGGGTTGACCAACAACAAATTCCGGTGGGCTAGCCAGTCACCAGGAGTAGCCGTGAAGAACGTTTGGTCCTGTGGCAGTTGGGGCCGAGGAATCAAAGCAGCATGCACTTCTTGCTTGCCAATGGATGCTGCAGTTGAACGTGCCTACATTGGCTGGGAGTAGCAGCGGCTTATGCTGACAGTATCGTCCAAGGCTCCTCGTGGGACAGAAGACATATCAGCAGGCCTTTGGCGAGGGCCCGGGTGCATATCAGAACCGATGGGCTTGACCTGGGCACAGCCAAATCGGCAAACACGACGTGCAAATCTACAAACGCCACTTCCGTTTTTGGGTACATCTTACTCTAATGGACTTGCTTTATGCCAGCTGTATAATGTATTGGCCACCCTCTAAAAATATGTTCAGAGCTGCACAAAGCAGTAAAAAGGCACGAATGTTACATGGTTTTACAGATGCAGATTATGCTTCATGGCATTTGTTGCACTGTGACGATTTCAGATGTCCAATGCAGGCAGCAGTGGGTGCTCTTTCTTGAAAACAGCTACATTTGTTCCACTGCTTTTTCCTACCTAGTGCAACAGACTCTGTTCCCTCCAAGGCTACCTGCTTTAAAGAGTTCTTTCCTTATCCCTAGAAGTGAGATCGTTTGAAGATACTTGCAATTGCAGTGAACTCCAACCTCGGCTGTTTTCCTATGGTACTCACCTTTGAAATACAAAGGACATGTTTGTAATGTTAAACTTGGCTGCCACCTTGCTATTAAGTTCCCAGAAACCTGTTTAGATAGGCTACTAAGCCTCACTGCTTGCCAAACTGCGTTTGTCAGAAACTTGTGGTAGAGGGCATGTCAATCCTCTCTAGCACTGCGCTTGCCTAATGTGGCAGTTGCACGACGTGGTACACTTCCTGCACAGATACACTTCTTCAACAAGTAGAACAAAACTCGCAACTAGAACCAACTAGAACATGGGCAAGAACAAGATGGTTTTAACAAAAAGTGGCAGGACTTTTACCTCGTCAACATAGCTTAAACCAAAGAGCAACTCTAGCCTGCATTTGTTTTGGTGTCTGCATGGCCTACAAGATTGGCACGTCCCGGGGAGCAAGTGTTCCAGAACTACGACCTCGCAGCACACAATTATGGAGTCACAGCAGAGCAGCACGGTACCTTGAGTGGTACAACCAAAAGTATGCAATTCCACACACGACTAGCTCTGGCATTTTCTTTTTATGTAAAGTAGTGTCAAATGCAGCTGTATTTCTTTACCCGTACCAGCCCACACACAATGAAGAATGCAGTAACGAGTACTTTAACCAGCATGTGAAGTGCTGCTGGCTTTGTGAATAAGAAAAAGACAGCTAAAATTCAGATGGACAGGATGCAAAGGACATCACGTGAGTGAGCATGTCCATCCGTTGGTTTTGCACAGCAGTGGTTGGTGCCAGGAAACTGAAGTAGTCTGCATTTCCTCAGTGGCAGCTACTGCAGAAGTCCTGCGCCGACTAGGAGCAGCCTCTCTTGACATCAGCAGTCTCATCTGGGTGATACTGTCAAGTTGCAGGCATCAATGGGCCCCGACTAGGTGGCCTGGGTTGCAGGTAGACAACCCTACTGGCTTGACCTGCAGAGAAAAATTAGCACTTATAAGTGCTCCAACGTTAACCTACAAATATTGATGGTGTTTCACCTCCCCCAATATGCACTTGCAAATGTGTTCAGAGCCACACACAGCAGTAAAAGTGGCATGCACATTACGGGTTTTTTTTTTCATGAGGATTAATAAAACCCAGCAGATCAAAATGCAGTTTTTAAATATATCTGTGCACTTAGGACTAAAAACAAAACTTTGCTGAAAGATGCTATGCTAGTTGAGGCATTACCATAAACGCCATAACACACACATTGAATCTATTCCATGCACAAATTTTTCTTGCCACCTGGTGCTTTAATAATGCACTCGTACGGAGCACTACTCCAGCCAAGAGTTCAGAGCACGGCATGGGGAACCTGCGCTGCGAAGGCGGCACTGCAGTCGTTCCATTCGGCGACTCCAGACTGCTTTTGTCAGCCGCTTGGGCCGCTGCAAACGCGAGAATACAGCCTGCGCGATTAGATGCCTGTGTTTGTCTGACGGCATTCATTGCCTATAGCTTCTCTCAGCGTAGTCCAGATAGGTGACGCACGGCCCGTGCGCCTTCGACAGAGTGCGGAGGCTCGCGCCAATAAGTGCCTGAAGGCGACGCTCTCGCTAAGCAGTGTGTTATGGCGCTGCGATCGGCACCGCAAATTCCCCGTAGGCATAAGAATATGTTCTTGCACCGCGGTTCAGAGGGTGTTACATGCATTTAGAGTGAACGCAGAAAATAAAACTTTCTGAACGAACACTCTTCACAATGTATGCAGTGTTCTCACGCCAGGCGTGAGAACACTGCATACATTGCATACACTGCATACACTGCATACGGCGTGAGAAAAAAACCGATTCCTCAGCTGAGAACAAGTGCTCCCTTTTAAACTGTTTGTCACTGCACTGCAGTCCTTCCTCGAAAATTGCCATCTCGTTTGGCTGCTTTGGAGAACATTCATGCATTGCCGACTTTCTTTGCGCTCCTCACAACCTCAGGGTCACTGCACTTGCAATGTATGCCTTTTTTTTTTTTTTTCATGACAAAACAGTTAAAACAGTTTCGCCTCAAGGTGTTGCTTTGCTTTCCTCAAGCTAATTACACACACGAAGCTCGGTTTTGTTTGGCCCACTCACAAAGTGCGCAGGCTGCTGGTTTCAGCGGATGTGTTGGCAGCAAGCCATAAAAGTCACGTTAAGCAGTGCGGCATTCCAACTCCGTAGCGGCATCGCGCGACACATCGAACACCTGCGGGTACGCGCCGCGTCGAGCGCTGGTTTCGTCTGGCCTAAATGATCGCGCCGTCGGAGGACGCATTTCCTCCACAGTGTGCACCCAAATATTCAAATGCGAATATCTAAAATTTTGTTTTCACTGGTGAAATTTGTGAAGTCAGTCCACAATCTCCTCCTATGTCTCCTATGAGTCGGCCTTCTTCCACTAGGTCTTTTAGTCATCCCAGAGCTTGCAAGCCTGCTTTGGATTTCGTGGCCTTTCTCTCATCCCTGGCTTTTGGCAATAACTGAAACACTAACTGTGTAGCGTTTGGTGCCCAAGAACTGAAGTAACCTGCATTTACTCCTCGGCGGCGCCTGCTGCAGAAGGTCTGCACCGACTGAAAGCAGCTTCTGCTGATGTCGGCAGTCTCATCCGGATGGCCCACGTAAGCTGCAGACGTCAATGGGTCCTTATCTAGATGGCCTGGATTGCAGACACCCCACTAACCGACAAATATCGGTGCTCTTTGGATCTCCCTCCCACACAGTTCTAAATCTGTCCGGGAAGCTAAGGATAGTGGGAAAGTGGGACGTACGTTGCATGGTTCTAAAAATTGGCACGCATAGTTTATGGTACCTTCTCGTGAAAAGTAACTAAACCCAGGAGACCAAAATGCAAGGTTTTTATATCCGCATCATTAGGAGTAAAAACAGAGAGTGTTACTGAAAGGAGCTATACTTGTTCGGGCGTTATCGTAAATGCGCTACCGGAAACACTGGGTCTATTCCATTTACGAAGTTGCAGAGCGAATCACTTTTTGCCACTTCCGTGACCACGAGAAGTGGCACTTTTCATTCCACTTGCTGCCTGAATAATGCACTCGGAGAACACTGCTGTGGCCAATAATTACGTGGATGCTAACCCATGTCACGAGTCTATTTGGAAAGAAAAATGTTCAGCTAACCTGGCACAAAAAAAAAAAAAAAATTCAAGACAGCACATTGTTCCCAAAATATGCGGTGTTCTCATCCAAGGTACGAAAAAACATTTTTCTTTGTAGCCTTCCTCTACATGCACAGTCTACTTCCGGCCTTTCCAGGTTCAGCGCAGTAGCAAAAACAAATCCTGTTCTTGAAGTCAAAGCAAGTGCTCCCTTTTATATTGCTCATCATTGCACTGCAGCCCTTCCTCAAAAGTTGCCATCCTGTTTGCCAGCTTTGGAAAACATTCATGCACTGGTAGCTTTCTTTGCTCCTCTCACATTTTTTAACGCAATATATTTGCATCTCAAAGAGCTGCTTTGCTTTTTTTTCAGGCTCATTACACACACAAAGCTCAGTTTTGTTCACATATCTCGGATCCACTCACAAAGTGCCCAGGCTGCTGGTTGCAGCAGATGTGTTGACTGCAAGCTGCAAAAGTCTCACTAAGCACTTGTTTGGTATGAGTGGCTTCTCACATCCAATTTACGCCCTTCAGCTGTATTAGTATGTATCAATTCCTACTTGACCTGGTCACTTCGACTGCATATCCCTCCAAGGTAGCTTGCCTAATTGCAGGGTCTTTATTAGCTATATTGTTCAAAAACAGTTGTGACTGCAGCAGACATACAATTTCACCTGTTTCGACATGGTAGCCATTACTGGAACAAACACCGAGTGATGTTACGCATGGCTGCTACACTGCTGCTATAAAGAAAGAAATTCATAAAGAGCGGACACTCGGCGAAATCTGACACCGGGAACTGCGTAAGGGGTTAGTAGGTATCCCCTCTGTTTAGTGGTGAACCCTGCCTTAGCGCGCATGCAGCGGCGGCGCGTGGGCAACCAGTGACGGAACGGACGAAGAACGAAACCGGGAGACAGTCGCCTGCTCAGCTGGGCCTGTGAGCGCACGGCGTCATTGTTGCGTCTTGGTTTTTCAGCGCGGAACTTTCGTCCCGTGAGAACTCGCACCGAGACCCTGCTGCCTGGAGGCGTTTCAGCTTGGGCTAGGTGCTTATCGAGTAGCGGTCACGTGCACCTCGAAGTCGATACTTTAGACGACGTGCAGAAATGCGGCTGCCTCGATGCTGTGAAGATATTGCAGACACGATTCAATACCTAGACGACTCGGCGTTTTGAATCCACCCACGGAGGCACTTCCCGGGAAGCTGTGGCTGTACTAGGTAGACTTCACGGCGCGAAGAACTCGTCTGGGCAGGCATTTAGGCTCGAAAGTCTGTCCGCACACAGTGTCGCGGCCTTTAAGGTGCACGCGACGGCTATCCGTCCGTAAAAAACGCGAGGAGGAATGTAGCCTAAACAGCACAGAGTACAACTTGCCAGCATTGTACAAAACCTACAATGTACCTTCCTTGCTTTGCCTAATCAGCTGTGGTTGGGAAACTGGCCAGTTTTGACTCATTTCAAGAATACGAGGCCTGGAGTAATATTGAGGAAGGCTTTGCCATTTAATATTGCCAGAACAATGAAAGATGTTAATTTCTATCTTAGCCCATTGCATATCTTTTGTTGTTTTATTTCATTTTTCAGGTATCAAGAATCGAATTAAAAAGCAAGAGTTGAAAACAGCAGTATCACTGAACACTCAGTCACAAAAATTTTGTACTGTGACAAAGTTAAGAACCTCTAACCTTGCAAGTGGGGAGCAACATGTCTCCCTTGCACGCATAGCACAGGGAGTGTTTTGTCTAGCATAACAAAGTGGTAACTGTTGCAAGTGACTTGTTATCTGCATTGCCGGCTATATGCGGATAGAGGGAGCACTGTATGTGGCTTCGTTCTTTTCGCCTATCTGTACGAGACCTGATCCTTCTCGCCTGTGTATACTCGTGGTCATCGCTCGGGCTGTTTGATCGGGGCGCGTCTCTGGCTGTGGGTTTGACTAAACCTGTTCGCTGAAGTTCTGCCCGCCGCTTGTTTGTATGCTAAATAACACAATAATAGAAATGCAAGTCGTCTAAAAAAATTCAGCATCCAAATCTAACAGCATGACCGGTGTAACACCTTGAGAAGAATTATACAAAAAGTGTTAGAAATAATGCAGCAGCACAATGTGAAGCAAAAACGCATCCTCACATATTTATTTAAGGATACTGTAAGGCATAATCGGTCCCTTGCAGGAAAGGGCAAACTAGCTGAAACAAATATACGAAGTGCAACTTAAAAAGCAGGAAACGTGCACACTGTTGCGGTAAACGTACTCTGCCGCATCGCAAAAATAAATTCAAGTTGCTACATTTAGACAAACTTGTATGCAGCCCCACTGCCCTAACTGCCCTTCCTCTTTCACGCACACGAAACACTGTCTTCTCTTGCCCAGTCGCTGTCACCTCTCCCCCCTAGTAGATTCCATTCGTCACAATAAAAGCACTGGGAAGAACAGCCGTCAACATGCCAACAAGAACAAAGGCACTGAAAGGCTGAACACACTCTGTAAATCACTGACCTCCTCATTGTACAATTTTCAGTTGCCAAAAAAACGACAAGTTTTTCGAGAACAAGTAAGATATCATTGATGGTCAACCTATTCTGCACCTGTGTGGCTAGGCGAAAAAATGAAAGAGCGGTTTCGTTACCCGAAGCAATAGACAGACTGATGCAGTTTTGATGGTTTAACTGCCTAGATGAAAGGGTGGCTTGACAAATTCATTTCATAAACTTTAACTCTACCATGGTGAAGACAAATTTATTTGAAGGAAAGTGTTGCCGACATTTCAGACTACGGATAAATGCGTGTGCTCGCAAAGGCAGTTGCACCGACACTGCACAAGTAGCCGGAATAGATAAAAAGAAATGCCTTACGAATTCTTTTCAACCATTTGGCGCACTGCACTGCGCAACAGAGATTCTATGACGGCACTCGAGGGGCACCACGTTTTATGGACTGCTCCTGCTGTGGCTCGGGATCCTTAGAATGACAAATTAACGCTTTGAGACAGAGCTGAGAAGTGGCAGCCAGAACGGGGATGGAGGATGCACGCATTCCAAGGCTTTTTACAGGCCCACATGCACACATTCTGAAGGTATGGGGAGGGCAAGCTAAGCATTCAGTGCTAGAAAAAAGGAAAAGACAGCTTGACCACATTTAGACTTGTCTTGCAGCTGGCTGTTCAGCCACATCAGTTGCAGTGAGGTATTGTCGAGTTCCTGGGAGTAAGAAGCCTTGAACGTTAAGGCAATTATTGGGGGAAGCAAGTCTTCACATTAAGAAAATAAACACCGTGTTACGTAAGGGCCATGCTTAGTTTTCACTAGCACTGTGCATTATCCAGTTCAGCCACTCTTTCACTGCACTGCTCGGGTAATGGGTCCCCTGCGTGTGGCTTCCTGGGTGCGGCTCCCCAGGTTGAGTTCCCGAAACTTCGCAAAGTAATGCCAACTATTGAAGAACGCTGCTCCCAGTCGCCCCTCAGTCTTAGCCTCCCTCCCGCTGGGTGCAGCCGCCTTACAGGCCGTTTTGGAAGCATGAAGACATTTCTCCGCGAAAATGAGAGGAGGGAGCAGAGGAGGGGAGATGTTGCTGCTACTTTATGAAGTTTGAGGGGCGTTACCCCAGTTGTGGCTCCACGGAGAGCTACAGCTTCTCAACTATTTGAATAAGAAACAGTAAAAATGCATGCCTTGATGAAGCTAGCACACAAAGGGCAATACCAACAAACATTTCTGGAAGGATTTTCATGAAATTTCTGTAGCATACTGGAAACGGTTTTATAACCGTTTAACAAAATCTCACTGCTGCATGTACAAAAAATTTATGTAATCAATGTACTTTTCCTCCAGATCTTGTGAAAAGGCTAAGGAAACTTAGCGTAAGGCTGGTTCAACATTCATGGCGCTCCTATACTGACGTGCTACAGGTCAAGACATTCATGAAATTGTTTTTGTTGTGAAGCACAAATTTTGCTTGTCAATTTTTGCAATGCAGTATTCGTTGACATAACTAGAGAAGAAAATTTCCTACATATCTTGACCTGCATATGGTCCCAGGAGTGCTACAAAAGAAATGGGGTCAAGATAGACCAAGCAAATCTGCACCGCAAGGCAAGTATCTAGGCACAAAACCATAACGGGGACAAGCGCTTATTGTTCAAGCATTTCTCCACAATGTGCATAGCTGCCAAAATTTTTCTAGAGCACTTCCCGGTCAATTTCAGCAATGAACCTCTGGAAGCATATCGAAACGAAGCATACAAGCGGTATAACAATATTCAGAAATCAATTTTTTGGACCTTAAAGTGAGGGGCTTTGCTGCCCCTTCAATAAACAGCAAAATGGGATCTTCTTATTTCAAGTCATGTTAATGTATATGCAGACAAGTGGGCAGTTTTTATGAGCAAAGTGCGCATTTGTGTCATACATACTGCAACCCACAGCTCTGGCCAATGTAGGCGAGGCTTTAGCAATAAATGACACTGCCAGAAGAACTATCAACGATATCAGCACATGCAAGAAAAATGCGGTGCACACTCCGAGAACATGCACGCACCAACTTTAATGCCATGCTCAATTTCTTTTTTTTTCTGCTAATAAAATGAAAGGAGCAGGTCCAGGTACTGGCTTTATAGTCATGCAATGCACACATGCTTGTACTTTTTGTCACACTGCTCACAGTCAAGCTTCAGAGAGTTTCTTTTTGGCCGTAATTGAGCTCTCCCATTCAAACTGCTTTAATTATGAAGCGTTTCATTTGTTCATCTTGGACAAACCCCAGCGGGTCGTGTAACACGCACACCCCCAGTTTGGTCACGGAAAAACTTTTTTTTTTTTACTTCCGCGCATAACAGGTGCACCCCGAAGTTTGAGCCCAGTTTCCAGAGAAAAATAATACGAGTAATACGAATGTATGCAATATCTTCTCTCCCAGGAGCTCATTACTTTTCAATATAGTCCCTACCAGTGACACAGAAGAAGGGTAGCAGCTGGTGACAAGACTGCAGTGATGCGTGTTATGTTGGGTTTAGTGGTGCACAAGCATCTAAGCTATCATGTGCCAAACTCGAGGTGTAGAAATCTTTTGTGCATGAATTTATAAAAAGGGGGCAAAACAACAATGGTGTAAAAGTGCCTAAATAAGTCATTTCGTACTACCTAGTGACGAGAGAGAACAAGAAATTTAGTACAAGTTTTAAACAAGGTCAGGTAATCTAAGCGACCATCCTTCACTGGGCATGGGTCTCTGAGGCTCCCAACAAATCAAATGACCTCAGCCTCCTTCTCAGGAACCAGAAAGTGGCTTAGGTGTGGTTAAAGAAGTCTGTTTGTTGTAATAAGTTGATCAGTTTATCAAATGTACAGTTTGTTTAAAACAGCTCCTCTTTAAAAACTTAAAAGACACATGGCAAGTCTACGAGTTCATCTTCACCTAACACCTATGTTGGATAGAATGGTGTCTGTTCATTGTAAAAAAAAAAAGAACTGCAAAATGCTTTTTTCTTAGTGTTTGAAGTTTTTTGTATGCAAATAAAACATGGTTTACTGTTGGCTCATCTCTGCACAATTCACGCTGGGGCTTTTCTTGTTTTGTCAGTATGAAGGTATGCATGAGGTGCGAGTGCGAGATAGGCGCGAGGTAATCGCTTCCTTGCAGACTTCCATTCACCTAAAACAGGCTTTACAAAGTGTGTGTTATCTGTTTCAGTGCTCCAAGCAGACCGCCATTTTTTCCATTTTTTTTCCTCGCTTTAGGATATACTTATGTGCATACAATCTTTAAAGGGTATATTTACTTTCTCTATTTGCTTGCCACGACCTTAATCAGTACAGAAGCCGGCTCTCTGGTTGCCTTTAGACTGTGCCCAGCAGAGTTTTAGGTTTTGTCCTTGAGCTAATTTTACGTTGTGCATTATGTCACTAAGTAGCGGAGCGAATGCATTCCTAGAGTGGATTAAACAATACCGTTTGGGAGCTTCTCGTTCACTATTCTTTCTACGACTACATAGACAACGTAACATTCGACAGTGCAGATGGATGCACACGGTGGAAGTCTTAGTTTCCTCCCAATTTCCCCATACCACTGCGCTTCTTGCATAAATATTTTTTGTAACCATCAGTATAATAAAGGCACCGTACTTTTCACCGAGTGCAAGGAATTGTGGTATAATATATTGCTTTGTGGAGTTTGTCTTTTTGCGGAACTGTGGAGGCCATTAATGGATCTAGTCTTCGCGCAGTGCCAGGATAAATGAGTCCAGTACGGCAAGATTTTGGCACATCTCTTCAGCACAATGGCAAGACGGTCGAGTTGGTGATGCATACTTCTGGGAAAATAGTGCGAAAGACAAGGACAGCAAAGAAAGGAAACAACAGGACCAGCGGTAACCCACAACTAAAGGTTTATCCACAGGAAGCAAGGAATGAAAAGACGGCAGACAATCAAGAAAGCAAAGCAAACACACGTGCAGCTACGCGGAACCGAACCTCATTGTCATGCAGGCATACAGACAGGCTGCTAATGCACAATGTAGTTTTTTTGTTCTTCATGTAAAATGGCTCCGTAATCTCTCTGGTTAAGTGTGTTGGGTGACTGTGATGCAAAGTAGGGAAGCAAGATTTGCAGTCTCTAACATGGGACGACTAGATTAGTAGATTTATTAGCTTCCAAGGCATTAGCATGCTCAGTTAGGCGCGTGTTAATTGATTGTTTGCCCTCTTTGTATTCCTTGCTTCCTGTGAACAAACCTTTAGTTGCGAGTTAGCACTGGTCCTGTTGATCCCTTTCTTTGCCGTCCTCGTCTTTTGCGCTATTTTCCCAGAAGTATACATCTCTTCAAACTGCAACAGCCGTGGCCTGGTAGCTTGAGGTTTGTTTCTAAACAGTCTTCTAGGAGGGCACTTAGAAAATATTAGGTAATAGACAAGTTTCGGTAGTGAACGGATTTTCAGAATGCATGAGCAGATCGGCCACAGTTCCGTCTGTAAGTGATGGTTCAACTGTTTTTACATAAAGGCCATTTATGGGCGATGTCCTGTATGCGCTAGTGGAAAGACGCAAACCTGAATTATGCACTGGATCCAGTCGTTTAAGTTATGATGGTATCACGGACCCATACAGAATACATCCTGGTTGCAAAGCGACTGAGGCTATGAGGGACACCACATTGAAGGGCTCCAGAAATTTCGACCACCTGGGGTTCTTCCGACGAGCACCGACATCGCACAGTACACGGGCCTCTAGAATTTCACCTCCATCGAAATTCGACCGCCGCAGCCGGGGCCGAACCAGAGTCTTTCGGATCAGCAGCCGAGCGCCATTAACCACTGGGGTAGAGCGTACTATAGAGCAGTAAATTTCTAAAAGACACGCCCTATCAGCAAGCCCCCAGTGTTTTCGCGACAGTACTTTGAGTATATTCAAGCATCGGGAGGCTTTCTTTTCCAGCGCGTCTATGTGAAGCTGCAAAGCGAGTATCCTGTCAAAAGTTATGCCTAGGAATTTATGTTCGTTTTTTTACCGGTAACTTGTTTCGTTTAGGAGGTGCAGGGTGGGATCTGTCTGTACGCCATGTTGTAGTGAGACCAATGATGCAGTATTCTGTCTGCCAATGCAAGTTATATAACTTTCATATTGGAAACAAAATTCCAAGGACAATAAGGCACTGCTCAACAGGCATGCAACTATGGTGCACACAACTGCTGAAGACAGAACAGCAGGTTGGACTTTGTTAAAATAAAATGATGAAGGAAAGGGGTGTGAAGAAGACGAAGAGGTTGGCGATAAGGATGACGTGGATTAACCGAAGACTGAAGAAGAAGAAGAAGCATTCCGTGAGGTGGAGAGAAGAAGGAGAAGACGACGACAAGGCTTACGTGGACTAAAGCCTAAACCCAAGGCTATAAAAGCGCGAGGGAGAGCGAGGCACGGGTGAAAGAACAGAGAAGCCGAGGCTCCGGCGGGTCAGGGACGCTTTGGCTGGAAGAGAGTGACGCCGGCTACTGGACCCGTACAACGCCCAGCCGCACCGAACCAACCGTGAGCACAAACGCCCACCGCTAACAGTAGAACGCTAGTAGTAGACGCTAGTAGCAGTGTTCACGGGTCGCGTGTATTTATAGTCTTTGTGTTAGTTTCGTGTGCTAGTGTGTGTGTGTCACGTAGGGTGTATTAAATGTGCGTCTGTGTCGGTACACCTGTCGCCTAGTCCTTTCTTTCGGTCCGAGTGTGTTCTCCGGGGAGATCCGTGACAGACTTGTAGGTTCTGCATTTTGAAGTCAACATGCTAGCGCAGGAAGCAAGGGCCGGGGCAGGAGAATCATACATAACGAGCACTGCACATTACGGAAAATTGTACTTTCGAAACAATTTTAGCAAACCGTGAACATTAAGATACTTTTAAAAGATATAGTCTTTGTTAGCAATATGGAAGGAGTGCATACGCACTGGTCACGCAGTCTAGCTTTTTCGTCACCCTCACGAATTTCGCACCACTTGCTCACTTCTCACAGCTTCTGAACTGCTAAAGCATTTTGCGGCGCACAAATTCTGGTGTGCAATTCTTAGAGAGGCAACAACTGCTGCGACTTCCCGGACTTCTAGAGCTGAACTTTACAATGATGCTCTTTCAGTCTGCCCTACACATTCTTTCACTCATGTCAAAGGAATAGAGTACACAACAGCTTCCATGCACTCTACATGGTTTTGGAAATGTATTACGCACACCTGGAACATCAACACTGATCTTTTAATTTGTATAGGGCTGCAATCTCTACCTCCACACCTGCTCTGCAACCTGTCTTTCTTTTTTAGGTGATAGGACACACCATGCACATACAGCAGTGAAACTTTACATTTTCTAACCTCAACAGGTAGCTAATGACCGACACACTGAGCTCAAGGTCAGGACACGCAACAATTAAGGTAGGGAAAGGAAAAGTACCCACAACGCAGAACCTTTAGCATATCCTCCTCCTCCTCTCCTAGTATTGGCTCTCTGTGGTGTTAAATTTTCGCTACCGCACCATTAGCCATTGGACGTAACCGTCCAATGTTAAAACTGCCGCGCAAGAAGCTCAATCAGGATTTTTGTGGACGTGCTGTGGCATATATTTTCTAGCTATACAACCAGTTTTTTTACTGCAGTGTTGGTTTCAGCGTTTCGACACGAGGGGGCACCGTGAAAAATGAAATTTTCAACACAGCAGCGTCAGCCGGCGAATATGGCGTCCGCATCGCCGGGCGCTCCTTGAAAGCGAAATCCGACAGAGATTTTGGCCAGTTCCAGGGGAGTTTTTTGCGACAAAAGCAGCGGTGATAAATCAGGCAACGACGTATGAACTCCTCACTTTAGTTCCGACAGCGAGACTTCGTCTCAGGGGCCTGGAACGTCGCCGCGTACTCGCACGCAAGTTTTGTTTTGTTTTTTGTTTGCTCTGCATTTTCTGTGGTGCATGCGGTTTGTAATTGATAACAGCAGTTTATTTTGTGCTTCAGGGTCTTCGCAAGATATAGCCAAGGCAGTTTGCCAAATGCTCAAGGTTACAACCAAGACGACAGCGATGTGTCTCAATCGGCCCATCCCAGTGGAGCGGCGCTTGGAGATTCGCTCGGCCTCTCAACATCTTGTTGATGTTCTTCACTGCAGAGATGATGAAGACCCTGTGCGAGAACACTAATAAGTATGCATGGATGAAGATTTTGGACGGGCAAGGAAACAGATCTCGGCATGACTGCTCATGGGAAGAGGTTAATCAGCTAAAGTATACATGGGAAGTGTCAACCTGCAGAGACTACATCTCTGTTGGAAAAAAGGAATCACATTGAAGTGTTCTCCAGCTGGAGTCGGGGGCGAAACTGTCTATTAGAGGAGAAGCATACAAGCAGGGTAGACATGCAGTCACGTGAGAAAGACGAGAGGGAGTTGAGAGAATTCAGTGTCCTCATGTAGCCCGGAGCCACGGGGATGCGCGGGGATGAGGTGCTAAACGAAATATGATGCTCGGGCCAGACAGTAGGCATTATACGTGAAGCGGCGCTCGTAGTGGCAGTAGAGCGGTATAGCGTGCCGAGCAGCAGTACTACGATACATAACACATATACTCTGGCCTCGTATACCATTTCCCAAAGTCTGTTTTTCGCTTTTGCATGCTTTGGTGGAAAGCGCTTTTTTTCTACTGCATTGACGACATCGCTTGCGTAATCGGTTTTATTCTCTACCAAGCACACCGAAGAGACCATCCTGATGTTCCAGAGCTTGCCCAAAATGACAAATTCGATCAGCTGGCTTTCAGGGAGCAGCTCATTCAACGTATCTTTGAGTATGATGAGGTAGAAAAAGTCCACACGCACAATTTTCCCATACAGTCCATTCGTCACCAATAGAAGAAGAAAAAAGAAAAAATCTGCAAGCTCTATCAGAGAACAAAACAAGAACAAAGATAAAACACTATGCAGCACCTGTCAAATCTACCTCTGCTTCACATCATTACGTGATTGCTTTTCACAGTGGCACCACAGCCATCATCCCCGACCTGACTGGCCATAGGAAGAGCAATAATTTTGCCTCAGAGCTGAAAATGAGACAAATGACAGCTATAAACATGTGCAAGTTTGTATATTCCAGTTTTCCTCTAATGAAGTTCTGACTTAGTGCAGCCGGTCATTTTTGTTTTTTCTGTACACTTTGTTCATGTTTAGGCATATTTGACAAATAAATGTTCAAGTACTTCCCCACACATGACTATGCTGTTTGTTTCATTCAGAAGTGTAACTAATAAGCTACAATTTCATGCAATGCAATGTGCGCTGGGTTTGTTACTTGTAAAAAAAAATTTTGCTTTCAGTACACTCCAAATCATACACTTTCCCACAGTAGCGAAGAGTTAATTTCAAGAAGCTGAAGAGAGCCACTAATGGAAGCACACTATAATAGAGTCAACCAACAACAAATTCAGGAAGCAAGTAAGCAAGATAAAATTCCTGACCTCCCATAACTCAGGGAAGGTACTCAAGGTGCCACAGGATAGAAACTAAATAGTTTTAAAAAATTCTTAATTTTAGTTGCCAAGCACTTTTCATTTCACGTCACAGCATTGCTTGTTGCACTCCACAGCGTCGCACTGCACAGCGTCGCACTGCACAGCGTCGCACTGCACAGGGTCACACTCCACAGCGTCGCACACCACAGCGTCGCACACCACAGCGTCGCACACCACAGCGTCGCACACCACAGCGTCGCACAACACAGGGTCGCACAACACCGCGGCGTCTCACTCCACTGCGTGTCACTCCACAGCGTTGCACACCACAGGGTCACACTCCAGAGCGTCGCACACCACAGCGTCGTCGCACTCCGCGGCGTCTCACTCCACAGCGTTGCACACTGCAGGGTCACACTCCAGAGCGTCGCACACCACAGCGTCGCACTCCACTGCGTGTCACTCCACTGCGCGTCACTCCACAGCGTCGCACTGCACAGCACCGCACTCCACTTTTCACATCGCAAGTGAAGTCGAGCCAAGCCGATTCACGATCTTGCTGGTGTGGTTATAGTGCTGTGTAGTGTGGTATTGCGCACCAGTTGTTGGTTGCCGTGTCTAGGTCCTGCATGACACCGTGGTGATTCCCCGAGCTGCTTCATTTGTGCCTCCAGGGATTTTTTTTTTTTTCCCCGCCTGTTTAAGTAGCCATTCGCAGGGTGGGGCTGCCAAGGCAGATGGACGGGAGACTGAAAAGCAGAAGCACGGCATAACAGAATGCTAGGAGTCAGATTAATTCCAAGACAGTACAAAATACACAGGACAATTTTGTAAGGGGAAACAATACTGGGCTTGGTGGCACCACCGCCACCACACAAAGGTAATGCTCTCACCATCCATCCATCTAGCCGGCCCTGCATTTCCTCAACTGCAGTGGCTGCAGAAGGCCTAGCTGACTGGGAGCAGCCATTCAATGAGCCCCAACCAGGTGTTGTTGGCTTCACCTGCAGAGAGAAAAAAAAAAACTGGCATTTGTAAGTGCCCCAACATAGCAACATCATTGCTCTTTGGATCTCCCTCACAAGGTTTGTGCTACTTTTCCATGATGAGTAACGAAACCCAGCAGATCAGAATGCAACTAGGAGCACAAACAAATTGCCAGCGAAAGAGGGCTTCAAGAAAGAATGACCGACTGACTCGCAGCAGCAAGCAAGTAGGCGAATGGAATGCCCACCCACAGCTGTGCTCGTGACGCGGCGTCCAATATACAGTGAATATCATGTAAAAGGTTTATAAATCCGATTTTGAAAAGGTCTCGCCCCCGTGGGGGCGAGTGGGCCGACCCCGGAGGCAGTGCAATACCGGGCCGTGCATCCAATACACTCAGCAAATTTTCGCCTGCACATCCCTAGATTTGCTGTGTTCGAAAATAATCGCGAAGTGCAGCAGACAAGCAACCTCCCTTGTTTCTAAAAAAAAAAAAACTCGCCTTTGATGTGAACCCAGTCAGCTGCTGCATAGCTACCCTGTCGAGAGCACTGGTTTCGGTTTCGCGCCGCATCGAGCACTGGTTTAGGTTTCGCGGAGGCGCTTGATTGACGCATCTGCAGGTTGATAATTGTAATGTTTCAGGTCTGATTTTGGATTTTGAAAAGGTCTCACCCCCGTAGGGGTGAGTGGGCCGATCCCGGAGGCAGTGCAATACCGGGCCAACCCGTGGCGGAGGTGAAGCAAGCTTCAAGCACTCCGCCGCATTCCAAAAATAAGTTTAATATCTTGGGTCCAAATAGGACCCGTATCAGATATTAAGCTGATAAGAACAGATACTACACTTTGATCTTAGCCAAAAGGCCGAGAAGCGATAACTAGAGCATTAATGAGTGATCAAAGTCATCCTGGTCCATCACCAGACCCGCCCCATTAGCCAGGTGAGCTCACGGCGGCGAGCGCCACGATTTCCGCCACTCCTCCGAGGCGATCGCTCCGGCGGCGCACTGCGGTCGGTCGGGCACGTTTGCGCTACTTGAAAGCAGCTAATTAAAGCCTAACAAATTCAAAATTCGATTAAGAACCCTCAGGACCCGAGCACAACGCTGCTACAGCGGTCGCGAAGTCGTCCAGAAAAATTGCACTAGGGAAACACGAAAATGGTGTATTATTTCCTCTAACAAAATAATTTAGCTTGTAATATATGCCTCAACCTACAAAAACAGCATCTCAAACTCATATCAACAATTAAAATAACAACAAGCGAAACCGCATCCAGTATGGCAGCGCCCATGTGTAAACACGTCGCCGTCCACGTACCCGAGTTCCAACGCTAATAGGCCTGTAAATGTGAGCTTCCTAGCACTCCCAAGCGAGTATCCGGTTTACTGAACAAATTTAGTGAACTGATTGGCAAAGGGCAAACTCATAGGCAAACTCGCATCTACGATCTTCAAGCGGACGCATGGAATCAATCACGGTGGGCAAGGAGCCATATACCATCCATTTGGGCGCAGCTCGTCACTTTGGATTTATGCCCTACCATCCCGAGCATAACACAACGACAATCTAGAGCCAGAATCTTGTTGTGGGTAGTGTGAGTGGCTCTTTATTCAATGAATGCTTGCTAGTCATTTTACATTCGCTCAGCGCAGCTGATCCGTAGATCCGCGGCGGACGGATGCACCGTGCTGCCCAACGCACATATCCTGTACTATTTAACTATGCCGCGGTACCAGACGCATCAGCCTTGCTGAAGCAAAGAAATGAAAATGCAAGGATCACCGAACTAGCGATTTTAAATTAAAATCTAGGTCGCCAAGGGAACCGAGTCGCCAGTCAGTGGATATGCGAGTTGGCCGCTTGGCCCACAGATGGCGCCACGATACCGCGAATCGCCCCGTCCGCGGAAAATAAAACGTCGAAAGACGTGCAGGAGCGAAACGTGAACCGCCTGAAACTGCAACCACGAGCTCCCTGCTTTAAAACCAAACGACACATCTTCACAAACGTTCACTGAAACGCAAAGAGCACAACGAATGCGTGAGCAAGAGAAAAACAAGAGGCTGTCATGTGACATGTCACTCCGTGCATGGCGCGGTCGGCCATCTTCCCCGAAGAAATATACTGAAATCACGATGTCAAAGTATAGCGTACTATCAAAATGGACACGTAAGACGCGTCGTGCATCATGACATTTCGCTAAACTATAGCAGAAGCGATGCATATATGCCATTTAATGCGCAGGCAGCAGCGGCCGTGCTGCCTTCCCTGCGCTGCGAGCTCGACAGTGACAAACCAAGTGAAATACATGACAGCACGCTCACCCGACATGGCTCCGACAGCTCCAAAATATGGTGCTGGATGCAATGCAGCTCTACGTTCGGCTCCGCCGAAGGTTCTTCAAAGAGCTGCTGCGACGGCGACGCAACTTGAAGCAACCAGTCGAGCATGGCGGACGTCGATTGAGTTCTGCGCCGACGTTGGCAGCCGGCAACACGGCGTACGGCTCAAACGTCGACTAGCGCGTCTTCGAGGCACCTCAAACACGGCTAACAGCGGTGACCACATCACCATCACCTCGCGAAAGCGACAGGGGAGATTAACCACAGTGCCACAGACAGGCAGTACACGGCGAGGCACGTCTGAGCCGAACAGCGCGGAGTCCCATTTCCCCCCAGCCAGCCAGAGCCCCCATCCTACAGACGAATGGAAGCGCTCGGCTTAATGCGCTGCCGCCACCTGCCGGGAACAAGTGTCCTCTTTCCATCTCTTTCTTTCTCCCCCCCCCCCCCCCCCCCCACACACACACACACACACACACGCACACACACACACGAGCCTAGTGGGCGCCTGTGGAGACGAGTCAGACGACCGCGCAAATCCGCTGCGTTTTGGGTAGAGAGGGGAAAGAGAACAAACAGTTGCGCAATTGCTCCCTCACGCCACCCACGCCTCTCTTACCCTTTTGCGACCTTCTTGCCCCATCCAGTGCACGTAGCTGACGTAGCTGACTAACTGAAGACACACACAAAGAAAAGTACTACTGAGGGGGAACTGGTAAAGGGAAATAGGGGCCGCCAACTAACTGCATGCGATCGCGACGCCGAGGCCAGCTTTGGCCATTCGTCAGAGACAGAGTGTTAGTTGGCGGGCCCTTTCAGAAGGAGCTTGCATCGATGAGGATTCGAGGGGCCTGGCGGAGGCCTCGGAAAAGACGAAAGGCGTGCCGGCTCGTGTGCTCCGCGCTCTAGCCGACTGGGAGCAAACGAGTGAGTGAAAAGACAGCGCAGCTACCGCGCCGCCGTTTGTTTGGCCTATGTGCGCGGTGCACGTTAATTCTGTTTTCTGTAAGGGATCCTGTAGGGAAAAGGCGGAAAGCATGAGCATACATCGTACAAGCCCTCTCAGCGCTGCTGGGCTCCGATGCATGTTTTGGATAGCGTTTGTCGGGGCATAAAACCAGTGCTGAGCGCAAACATCCTCTCGTTATTGAGCATTCTAATTTGTGTTTACGGATCGAAAACAGGAATGCCTATCGGAAACAGTGACATGGGGGGCAGCACTTCGCGGAGTCGTCGTTTTTCCCAACATCGTTATCACACCTACACAAATGCGGACACTAAATAGAATAAGAAGATGTTACTTTTTTCAATTATTTCACTAGAGGGCCTAAATCAACTGCTGAGGGCATGTTGCAAGCGAGGCACTCTTTTATGTAACAGCGCTTTCTAAGTTCCTTTCAACGAGCACGTGTTTCGCGATATTTGCCAGGAATCCTCCCAGTGTGCACTGCGGCGCGTATAAATGGAAGCGGCTCTTCCACTTGTGTTTCTAAATCGCCAGCAAAGGCATGCATGTGTACACGTAAAACTGTCCAAGCTGAAACAGTTAGCAGGATCGGTAAGAGCTTGTGCGAGCACGCCTCCTCTGTTTGTCTGGCAAGGTCCTCTCGGACGGCTGTCAAGTGCGGGCTTTTTATTTGTCCGTTTGAGTGACAACCGTTCCTCGGGGATATACAAGCCCCAACGCTGCCGCCTTCTACCGAGCCCGTTCTAGAGAGACCGACCCACCGAGAGCCGAATGCCGCTCACGAGTGGTGCGAGATGTGTGACGCGTTGGAGTCTCGCCGGACGTCGCTGTGCGAGAACAGTCGCGTTTGCTGTTAGCTCTCGGCCCCCGTGCCGATCTCGTCCCGTATAATGCTCTTTACATAATGTATAAAATCCCTTTTGTTATTCTCACCGACGCCTGACTCGGAGTCTTCGCTACCGACTTGAGAGCTGGCAACGCTCTGTCACAAAACGGGTGGCGAGCGCTACGGGACCACCTCAACAAAGTCGCAACATTGGTGGCAGTGGTGGGATCCCCAATCACAACAGCGGACCTTACACCTAGCCAGCTTTGGGACGACGGGACGGCTGAGTCTGTCCCGCCGTGTCGTCACCACCACCTGTCAATTGAGCCTATATTCCAGTTTTCAAGGCGGCGTTTTGTGCTTTCAACCGCTCTGGCCTTCTTGGAAATGGTCGCTCCTTTCGATCGCCACGCGTTCACGTTGTTCGAATGAAAACCGGAGTGCATTTTAAGAGCGTCAGGTTTTATTCATCACGTTTCTCGATTTCTTCTGCACCTCTTCTAACATGCACCTCTCTCGGCGTGAAATTATTTCCAGAGTCCGAGGAATTCAAGGTGGCGACCACTATAGTAAATCGATATAGCAACCCAATTGGTGATTGATTAGTGACGTCAATGGTATACCGAATTGGTGATTGACGTCATAATTAAATAGTCACGGGACTTTGTTTAATCGCTTACAACTCGGTGAATAATGAGGTCATCATTAAAATAAATTAGATATTTGGAATCCTCTAGATAAGTAGAACACGTCGGAAACCAATATTAACTGAAGTTAATATTGTTATCGTTAAGCTTAAATTTAATTCGTTATAATTAATCAAAGCCGCCGCGGTGGCTGAGTGGTTATGGCGCTCGGCTTCCGGCCCGAAAGACGCGGGTTCGATCGCGGCCGCGGCGCCCGATCGCCGTGAGGTATGGGAAAGTAGCCTAATCGCGTGCTAATTACACCGCATGGACGATAGATTGCGCTACCAAACAGCTAACGCTCGTTACTTTCAGACGGTGGCTCAGCATTTGTTTTTGCAGGCTCTGCTTCGGAATGGAGTTGGTTCACGGACGCGGGGAACGACTTTGCATTTTCGCCCGTTGCGAGATTTTCAACAACAAGCGTCGTAACTAGCACCATGTGCCCAGTGCATGGTTTCGGGAACTTATTTAACCCTCCTCTTCACCGGTTGGCAACCACTTTGTTCTATATCTCCACTCTCCAGAATGAGAGGCAAAATGTGTACGACTGAATTATCATCGATACATGGGCACACTATTGCATTAAACGTGTGTTACGATGCGGTTCGACACTGTCCTGAATATTTCAGCTCGTTTATACTGCACTGCCCTTTCTGAAGGTATAAAAGGTCGCATCGCGTTTGGCGCCGTTCTGACGAGGGGACCGAACAACGCGAGGGTCAAAGCGCTTGACCGTCGCTGTCAGGGGCTCTTGACCCCAAGGGCGCTCCTTTTCGGTGCGGCGCCCCGCCGCCGCCAGCCACCGAAGGGGAGGGGGAGACCTTCAAAGAGGAGGCCGCCTCAGGGAGACGACGAGCGGGCGACCGGTTCTAATGACACCGCGAGTCGTACGATCCCTTTACAGGAAGATTGCGCTTCATGGTCACTCCATCCCACCCAGAGGTATCTCCTGCATTCCCGAAGTCTCAGCAAGCCCCTGGCGCCGCGCACATGTCGACAGCTGTATCTGGTTAGGCTTCTTCAATACGGGTTATGCCCGTGACGGCGCGGAGTAAAAAAGGACGTCCGCCGCACGAAGGGGAGGCCAGGACGGGACGGGTCCCTTTGTTGGCGACGCGCTGATCACAATACAGCCGCCGCCGAGTCCCCATCGGGTGACTCCACAAATGCGGCATTCCTCGCGAACACAATACCGACTGGCGCCAGGTAAAGTTGCACAGACCCCTTAAAGCTCGGCCGGACTGAAACCTGTGCTGTCGTGAGGAGCCGACCTCAGGGCAAACATTGCCGCGGGAATGCAACCTTCCGAGTCTGCTTTTTCTCGAAACAAAGAGCCCTTAAAATGCGCTTCAAGACGGAGTGCATTTGCCCAACCGGTTTCGACTGCGGGTGGTGAACAGAGCTGTGCACGACCTTAATTCCGCATCGTTCAAGGGATGCCGTCGCGAGACAGCTAGTGAACACGCTTCCGTTGTCGCTTTGAATTTTTGACGGAATCCGGCGCGCGAAAATATCGCCAGTAGAGCATCAACAACGCAGGCTGTACCAGGGCCGGTCTTGACGCGCGCGCTCCCGTCGAGACCGGCCCTGGCTGTACTCGACTCTTTCAAGGGGATTGCTTCCGGGAATTTTGTGGAGACGCTTAGCGCGATCAAAACGTAGCGGCAACCCGACTCCGACCCAGGCAGCGGCCCTACAGTGTCAATAACGAGCCGACGGAATGTCTCAGTAATTATGGAGACCAATTTCATGGCGCCTTCCACTTGTCAGTGGACTTTCCAATCCTTTGACACGTGCGAACGAACTCCTCGATTTCCTTCCAGCAAACGGGCCAGTAATATACTCCTGTACTAACCTCGCTTTCGTGGCCTGACCAAACATTGCTACGTCGAGAAACTGCTTACGAAACTTCTGTGGGGCCGACAATTGGTCGCACACTCGTCCTTTAGTGTCACTGTATACCGGCGGTACATTACACCTTCTTTTTCACAGAACGAAATGTTCTTTCTGGAGCAGCCTTGTTTGACACTCTGTAGCAGAGTGTTCAGTAAAGCGTCACTTTTGAGCGAGCTGCTTCCAACTGTCGGATGCAGGAGCCAGCACAGAGCCTACGTCCGGGTTTTCTTCAGCTGTACGGCAGCTTCTTTCTGTCCCTCGGCATCTGAAGCGTGAGGCTGAACGCCTGTCGAAATTTCTGCTGTTGCGTCTACTGATGATGCCACTGGCGGTGCATGCGCAGTTCAGCTTTCCTGACAGTTCGCGCGCCCTCGAACGAGTTAACGCCATGCACGCTATGTTATTGGAGAACGACTGCCCTCTTTCCTTCAGCATCTGCTCGGATTTGTTAGAAAACAGATATGGAAAATGGTCATAAAGGCAGGGTAGCGGAAACTGCCGCCTCAGTGCACAATTTTCCCAAAGGGCTTTCGATGACTGCCTTCGCAAGTGGCAGGCAGACATTCTGCTCTTCTGCCACCTGCCGGATGCACGCACATTCCCCGTCGAGTGTTCCG